>NC_061115.1:86019539-86032701 GCF_002878395.1 Capsicum annuum | reverse complement strand
GCAAGCCTCCTCTTGTACACAAACAACTTTTGAATATTTAATAAAAATAGGTATATTTCAAAGGAAAAGCTATGGATGAATAAAGTCTAGAATTCTCAAACCTACCAGAACAGGTATTTTCATTTATAATTATGAATAGCTAAATTCATAAATTCCTTACAATCATAATATGATAAAATAAGTTCATTTTAGTTACTATATAGTAGAATTATTCGAAGAATAATATGTTACAAAGTTTATTTGCAAAGAGGAAAAGAAGAAAAATCCCTAAGAACTATGCCATCCTAAAGGTGAAACCGGTGCGGCAAAAAAGCCATGATAGGGGAGTCACCAGTGTAGAGGCGCTGTTTAAGGGAATAATATCCAGATTACCATGTTAATAGTGACAAAGTAACATAATTATTTAAGAATAATCTACTACATTGTAATCTAAGATGATCATATTTTGTTATGTATATGATTGGAAGGAATATTTTGTAATAGCATCATATAAAAAAGAATGACTACCTACTTATCCGATGAAATGGTAGATAAATTTAAAATACTTGCTTTGTATGTACTTAAGGACATAGAAATTGTAGATATATGAACAATCATATGAGAAAAAATATTTGACAAACATTTTTTGACTAGAATAAATTGCATACCACACCTACCTAACTACTCTTACAAATTCCTACATACCAAACCTACACATCAACCATAATAACTTACGTATATTTAGAATATTGGAAAATGGATATGAAAAATATACAATTAATAGAAAAACAAATGAAAACAAATCTAGAAAAATATATGAGAACTAAAGATATAAAATATATAGAATTCCTTAATGAAAACATACAAAAAATATTAAGATTAAAACAAACAACCACTAAATATTATGATAAAGTATTTAATAACCCATAAAACCTAAGCATCATATGAACAATATGGCAAGCTATATATCTGATGAAATTAAGATACTTGTTTTATATATCATTAAAGACTTACAAAATAGAAGACATAAAGAAAATAATATGGGAAAAAATATTTAATGAAGAATCATTAAGTCTAGAATGGTTAGAAGATATGCATGATTTTAGCTTATATTATTCAGATAGTTATTACTCAGATAATAATAGTTATTGTTCAGATGGATATTATACAGATTAAAAATATTAGAATATATTAAAAGAGTTAGAGAAAAACAAAGTTGGCTATATGAAGAAATTAATTATAAAAATCAGCTTAGAAGATGAAGAGAACAATAAAAAGAAAGATTAATTTGGATAAATAAAACCATGAAACAACTAGAATTAAAAGATAGTTTAGAATATGATTTAGACATAGAATTATTCATAGAAGAAAAAGACAGGATAATTAACGAAGTAGATAACCTAGAATTTAATATCAGCTATAGTATAATCAGAATAAATTATTACAAAGAAAATTGCAGTATTACAACTATTTTAGGATAAAATGATAAACTATGAATATTTAAAATATTGGACATAAGATATGGATGAAATAAGATTAACAGAATACTTATGAAAGAGAATTTAAGTGAATATTTTAGAACAAAAGTTTTAGAATATTTATAATACCTTCAAAATAATATATAAGAATTACAAAGACTAAGAGAAAAAACTAAAGAATACTACAGTAAAGCTTTTAATCAAATACCATCTAATCACCGCCAAGATATGAACATCAATAAAAATAAAAATAAAAATAGAAATGTTTAGAGAAGTTAACAAATATCCACGCACAAATAAAAATAGATCCATTAGAGTTATAATAGATCTATTTAAGTTATCTGAGTTATCCACACCCCTTAAATTATAAATTTTGTTATAGTTCTTTTAATTAAATTAGATAAAAATTTATAACATTTAGCCCCTAACTACAATTTACAGTGATCATTGAACCTTATCAAGTTATCCTTTGAGGTACAATGAACAACTTACATAAGTTTCTTCTCGTTAATTTTATTTTTAAAACTTTCTTTGTTTATTTTGCCAATTAGACCTGGGATTGAATTCTTAATCATTAAAAATCAAATTGTAGAACCAAATAAAAGTTCTATGAGAAATCTCAATTATCTTTGTTTACTCTGTTTTCATGTTATCCTGTGTTGAATAAAGCATATACATTCCTGCATTTTTAACATTTATTTGTAGTCAAGAGTCTATTGGAAACACTCTTCCTAGCCTCTTAATGAAAGAGGTAAGGTCTGCATACATCACATCCTTTTTGAACTCGTGAAATTATGCTAATAATATCATTGTTGTTGTAGTATATTATGATATCATAATATATGAATTCTAATCTTGAATTTTTTTTACATAGGTTGTGGAAGGTAGAAATCAAGACTAGTTGCTACAAAAACTACTTTTTCAATGATCTTTTGAGAAGAAGCCTCCATTTTATTATCTTCATTTTGTTAATGTTTAGTATATCTCAGTTAGACTTTCAAGTAGGATGAATTTTGGTCAATGTTGATTTTTATTTAAGCATATCTACTGAGATATCATCTCATGAATGTCATTTTGGTTGTTCTTAATTAATATATGACAGTTTTTTAAATTTATTTTGCTATTATATATTTCTTCTTTTAGTATGTTGTTTCTTTTAAAATTTGTATAACGCTCTTTATAATGAATTTAAGATATTTCTATATTATTTCGGTTTCAAATTATGAAAACCTAGCTAGCTAAATACAAATGGTTGTGATAAGTGACGAAAATTTTGTTCGTAAAAGCTTTAATTTTACCTTCTAAAACCATCATATATTCATCACATATTCGCCATCAAATTACAACATTTGGTGACAAGAGGAAATTTTGTCCCTAAATAGCCCACTTATTACCTACAAATTAACTTTGTATTTTGTGACAATTGCTATCATCACTAATTATGACATATTCTAGTGATAAAATTATTTCGTAGGTAAAAAGAGTATTTTTAGTGATGACGTGATCGCTTTCAGCTACAAAATGATAAGCAAGTAATGTTGTCACTAATTTATACGTTTAGAGACGAATAGAGAATGCATATATAAAAGATAGTATTTAGTGACAAAATAATATTTGTTCCGCGATGAAATACATAGAAGATTAGAGACAAATTAATTCATCACTAATTCAAATAAATAATTAGCGACACACCATTCTCATCGTCATTATAACTCCTTTAGTCACAAAACAAATACTATTACCTACAAAAAATATAATTTCTGTGACGAACAAGATTGTCTTAAATGCTACGCATTTGGGGACACCAAATATTTTCGTCATTAATTGAAGGCTATTTAGTGACGAAGCACTAAGTCGTCTCAATATACATTTAACGACCCATGGTTTAGGGAAGAACGAGTGATAATTATATTTTCGTCATGAAAGGTATTTTGTGACGAAATATGATTTTTTTATGACAAAATATTTTGTCACTGATAAATGAATTTGTTGTAGTGTTGATTCATCTTCTTAAGATTTTCTTTTTCTGAACTCTAGTGCTTTCTGTTCTTTCTCTATATTTGTTTGGTTTCTATAGATTTTCTTTTTCTATAATCCAGTGCTTTCTCTTCTTTCTCACTCTTTGTTCTGCTTTCTCTGAAATACTCCATGTATTTTTTACTTCTATTTCTGGCTTAATCTTAGTAATAACTGATGCTGGGATAAAAGGTCTATCGTACAACTCATCCACTATTTTCTTGATCTCGGCCACCTTACTTTTCACCTCTACAATATCTAGGATTTTGTTGCTCCCAAAATGACGAGTCATCCGCTTCTCAAATGCATCTAATCTACCCTGTACCCATTCGTCTTGGTCTTCTAGCTTAGTCTAAACCTAGGGCTTCACACCTTATTCTATATACCAAACTTTTGTTTCCAACATGGCCAATCTCTTCATTGTCACATCCCACATAGCCTGTGAGATCACTATAAAGCTAGTCGACATCTCTTTTGCAGAGGTAAGCGAGGTGGTACAGATTGTGTAGGAGGAGGGGAACTGGATGTACCCGCTACATCAAATGTTAGTGGCTTACTCTGCATACCTCCACCTATGATGTCACCTGTCTTAGTCTTCCCAGTAGCCATACTATGACACTTGTATATTTCATCTCCTCGCCTCACTTGTCTAGCCATAGGGTTTGCTAAATCTATAATGAATCCCAAATCCATAGTGTTTTTAGTCTAATCAAACTAATCAATCCTTAGACGTTCCAACACTCATGTAACCAAAAATATCTGAGTGATCATACATGGATAAGCTAGAAGTAGCTTTTATCCACCCACAGCTCGATCATGTATTTCTCTTGCTAAATATTCACCACATCGAACTCATACCTCATAATCAAACTATCTAGCAATGCCGCACAAATCAGACTTAGCATGTTGTCTACAGAAGTAGGACAAAGTTTATGTTGGTCCAGTGTTTACAATGTCCTATCAGGAAACTGAAACTTAACCACATGGGTACAACAGTCTATAGATGCATAACAAGAATAAAGCCAATCCATACCCAGATTAAGGTCAAAATCCACCATGTCCAACTCTATCAAATCAGCAAGTATGACTCTATGAAGAACAATAACAGGATAATTTTTATACACTTGCTTAGCAATAACTGACTCCCCTATTGGAGTAGAAACTAGGAAAGTCTCAGGAATCTTTTCAGGACTCATGTCAAAAATCATAGCAACAAATGGGATCACATAAGAAAAACTTGACCCGGGGTCCAACAACACATTAACATCAAAGTGGAATACACGGAGCATACCAGTGAAAATATCGGGAGAGTCCTCCTTCTCTTGATAGGATGGTAGTGCATAGAATCTGTTTTGGTGCTGACCGCCAATAGTACTGGATGAAGTGCCCTGAGGAGGGGTTGGACTAGCTAAAGGAGCTAGGGCACTAGTAGCCTGAGTCTGGGGTTGGACATCTCTGTTCCCTTACCTAGCATGCAGATATTCTCTAAGTTTGTGGCCTAACTTGCCATAACCAAAACAACCCCTCTGGTCTATTAAGCACTCACTGGGATGGTCCCTACCATACTTGGTACATAAAGGATAGCGAGGTGTGTCACTTACACTATTTTGGGACTGGTACATATAAGACCTGTTTCCTTGCTCCTGCCTGCCTCTAGGAGTGGGAGCACTAGTTGATGGAGGCACTGGCATATACGAATGACTCTGGAATTGTGGGCGGTTCCCTCCATAGAACCTAGCCTGACTATACTCATGCTACTCAGATCTAGCCTTCTTGTTACTCCTTACTCAATCTCTCTCCCTTATCTTCTCTGCCTGTATGTGCTATGTATGTATCATTAATCTGGATAGGTTCATATCCCTATTTAGCATCGCAGTCCTATATTCTTTTAACACCAATCCAGACTCCCCAGTGGCAAACTTGCTTATACTAACTCGGGTTTTAGCAATCAGATCGGGAGCATACTTGGCCAACTGATTGAACTTAAGGCAGTATTCCTTAACAGTCATGGAACTCTATCTCAAGTTCATAAACTCCTCAATCTTCATTTCTCTTATCTCAAGAGGGAAGAACTTATCCAAGAATACATCTTGGAATACCTACCAAGTCATAGGGGCAGCATCCTCACCTCTACCCTTTCTCCACGCTATAACCCAGTCATAAGCAATCTTTCAACCTGTAAGACGCTAGCTTAACACTTTCTTCCTCAGAAACATGCATCACCTGTGTGATCTTTCTTACCTACTCAAGGTATAACTATGGGGTCCTCACCTGCCTTATACCTATAAAAATATGGTGGATTTATCTTCATGAAATCACAAATCCTAGCAGCAGCTAAATCACCTCCCTGCTGATTCAGAACTGTAGCTTGGTTAATGGCTTGAACATTGGAGGTGATTGCTTGGGCTAACGCCTGAAAGGCCTCCCAAAACTCAGCATGAGACACAGTCTCATTCAAGGGATCAACAGGCTGAGGTTGCTCATTATTGTTTCGGTGGGTGTTCGCTCTTCTAGGAGGCATTTTCTGAAATAGGAGAGTACGAATTAATAGATGAGAGGAACAATTATAGGCACGATAGAATCTGAAAGAAAGAAATAATCTTTTCCTAAAATGTCTTGTAGCCTCTTGCTCATAGATGTGGCGCGCTACACACCAATGATCAAGACTCTACTTAACGCGGCTTATTAGACTCCCTAGGACTCTTTAAACTTTAGGCTCTGATACTAAGTTTGTAATGCTCCAAAATCTCATCCCGAGATGTCACATGATGCTTAAGGATACAAGTAGCCTTAAGCTAACCATTTGAGCCTGTTACTATTTCTAACACTTGCTTTAGGATAAATAAGCTAAACAATGATGCCTTACTGTGTCAATTATAATAAAAAATAACTTGAAACAATATCTGGATAGCAAAAATACTGATAGTCTAGAACACAACTTCAACATACAATCCAGTTTGACAAAGCCTCTACTACTCAAGCTTGAGAGCCATTGGGACAGACACCCAAATGACTCGCAATGATCTGAATGTAAAACTCAAAATACTATGAAAGTGAGAAAGCAGAAAATATAGGTCCTCAAACCATGAGGACTCACCAAGGACAAGGATGTAAATGAGATGCTCGGAGATCACTATCACTACTGGGACTGAGCACCTGTACCTATATTATGAGATAATGTAGCACACAGGCGTATATGTGGATCAACACTTTGGGAATGTATTGAGTATATAGGGGTCTATGTATTTACATAAAACAATATCAATACTCTTTAATAAAGTCATGCATGCAAATAGGAATGACTCACATAGCTTGAATAAGTCTAAAATATAAAACATATGAAACATGAATAGTGAAACATGTAACACAAATCTCGTGAGCCATTATACTTAACTTTAAAATCTATACTCTTCTTTTTTTCTTAGTACTTGAAGGCTAAAGGAAGCCTTAAGAAATACTTCAAACTCATGTTTTTATCTTGTGGAGAGTAAAACTTCTTTAAAACTTAAGGACTCAGAACTTTTAGGAACTTTTAACACTTGGGAACTCTAGAACCCTTTTAGACTCGGGACATTTAGAACTCGGGAGTTTCTTCTAACCGACATAAACCATGTGAGCTACATGGAGTCCAATGTCTTGCCCATGCTAGGGAGAGCTATTCTATCCTTGCCATCGGAGTAGAACCTCATCTTTAGTGATCACTATCTCGGCCTTGGGTCCATAAATCTCAAACCTATGGTGGCACGTAGTTCTGGGGTAAGAAACCTTGGAATCATACCCTACTCAGTGCTAAATACTAATCCCATACTCAGCTCAGAACTCTTAGGAAATTCACCTCAAATTAACTCAAGGGTCTATAATGAAGACCAAGACATATTTCTATTTGCTTTAAATCATACTCAATGTGGATTTCAACTATATTATGACCAAAAGTCTAAATCTTGCTTAATAATCTCAAAGTACTCAATTCATGGGTGCTTATAGCACAAAAGTTTATAAAATTCCAAATCTCAAGCAGGGCTTGATGACCCATAATTCAATCTCAAGTTATGACTCATCAAAATATATACTAGGTGTCATAAAGATTCATAAATCATATAGAAAGCTGGAATTTTCAGCATTTTGCCTTAAAAATCTCAACATACTCATGTATTTTAATTTCTAGAACATTGGAACTATTAAAATCTCAAGGAATAACAACATAGGATATAAACCCATACCTCAATTTCATAAGAAAACATAGAAAATCATTAATTCTCATAATTAGAACAACTTTTGGGCACAAAAACGAAAGAAGTGTCCTTGTTCAAACCCACATACCTTAGATTATGACTTGTAGATGAACAAGCTTGCTTGAGACTCTTTTTCGTACTCTTGAGAGAGAGTTCTTGAAGCCTTTGACTAGGGAACCTTGAATATTAACTCAATTTGTAAAATCTATGATGAGTTCTTGAATTTCTTGGAGGAAGATTTGGATTTGCTCTAGAGGGTTAATCTTAAGAGAAAGCCCTAGTTTTTTGATGTCAATTAAAAATGTGAAGATATGTCCTTCGTTTTTGGCTATATCTGAGTGTAAAAAGGGTAGAAATAGACCAAAAAGCCCTTTTACAAAAATAACTTAAAATCACTGAACGGAATAGGCGACGGTGGGTGTGACGGTCCGTCGAGGGCCTGATGGTCCGTCGATCCTGACCGTTGCACCCGGGCCAAGACTCGGTTCACAGTCTCATCTGCGATGATGGGTGTGATGGTCTGTTGAGGTCTCAATGGTATGTCACCTTATCGTTGTCCTTAAACAGGATGGGGTCTCACTGCCTCCTTTGTAACAGTTTGGGTGGCGGTCCATCGCAAGCTCAATGGTCCGTCGGCCCTCTCCATCGCACCTGAGCAATTTCACTGCTTTCTGTAAAATTCATCAAGGTTTAAACACTAATCACTTTGGAAGTCACTCCTTAATCTTTTAGAGCCGGAATTACACTTACACGCTCTAGAGGCTCAGACTACGAGGGAACTTTACAGGGTCTTACAATATCTCCCCCTTGGAATTATTCATCCACGAATGTCTCTAGTTAGACTAAGAACACAGAGAAAATTAAGTACGCATAGCTAAATCAATTTGCTAAGCGGGATCCATATCTTTCTAAACTCTTAAATTCTTTGAAATTGCAAGAACTCATGTAAGAATAGATAAATAGCCGAACTTTAGATTAGAAGGGCTAAATTAAGGAAGAATAATAACTTAAACTTGATCTGAACTCGTGGAGAAGAGGTGCGGGAACTTGGCTCGCATGTCTGCTTCTGTCTCCCAAGTAGCGCCCTCAACTGACTGGTTTCACCACAAAACTTTGACCAAGGGAGCCTCTTTTTTCCTCAGTCTATGAATCTGGAAATCTAGGATCTCAACGGGAATCTCATCAAATAAAAGACTGTTCTAAATATTAGCACTCTCTGAAGGATCCACTACAACTGAATCACCAATATGCTTCTTAAGCATGGAGACATGAAAAATAGGATGAATAGCTGACAATTCTGTGGGAAACTCAACTTCATAGGATACTTTCCCAATATGGCCCAAAACTCTATAAGGGCCAATATAATGGGGACTAACCTTCCCTTTTCTGCCAAACCTCTTCACCTCTTTCATAGGTGAAATATTAAAGTACACCAAATCATCCACCTCAAACTCAAGATCCCTTTTCTTCATAGCGGCGTATGAATTTTGATGACTCTAAGCTTTCTTCAACCTTTCTCTAATCATCTTCACTTTCTCTGTAACCTTAAATACTGTATCAGGTCCAATCAAAGCAGCTTCACCAACTTCAAACCAAGCCCTTAACTGTTCTTCCTATACAAGCCCTTAATGGTGCTATCTTGATGCTAACATGATAACTGTTGTTATAAGCAAACTGTATTAATGGCAAATGCTCATCCCAACTACCCTTGAAGTCAAGAGCACATGATCTCAATATATTCTCCAAAGTCTAGATAGTCCTCTCATCTGGACCATCTATCTGCGGATGAAAAGCAGAACACAAGTGAACTTAGGTACCAAGACCCTTCTGAAAAACTCTCCAAAACAGTGAAGTGAACTGAGTATCCCTATATGAAATGATAGACAAGGGGACTCCATACAACTTGAATAACTCCCGGATATACAGTCTGACATAATCCTCATCCATATAAGACATTTGTACCAGAAAAAAATGCACGGACTTAGTCAACCTGTCCACAACCACCCAAATAGAATCATGATGATGACGCAAAAGAGGTAAACCAGTCATGAAATCCATATTCACCTCTTCCCACTTCCAAGTAGGTATACCAAACTCTTGCATTACACCACCAGTTCTTTGGTGCTCTACCTTAACCTATTGGCATGTTGCACACTTCGCTATAAACTCAGCTATATCCTTATTCATACCACTCCACCAATAGAGTTCCCGCAAGGCATGGTACATCTTGGTAGCGCCGAGATGAATAGAATATCGCGCACCATGCACTTCATCCATAATCCTCTGCCTCATATCATCAACACATAAAACACATAATCTACCCTGGAATCTCAATACACCATCTCCCCCTTGGGAGAAAACATCTACCTTTTGGTCCTTAACTGACTCATTCAGTCTGACCAAACTAGGATCCCTGTCTTGCTTCTCCTTCACTTCTGAAACTAAATAGGATTCGGAACTATTCTGCACCAAAATATTCCCCTCAGTGGAATCGAGCAACCTAACACCCAGTCTATCCAAATGATGCACATCACAAGCTATCTCTTTCTTATCTTTTTCCACATGAGCCACACTTCCCATAGAAATCTTACTAAGGCCATCTACCACTACATTGGCCTTGCCTGAATGATATAGCACACTCATATCATAATTCTTTAGCAACTCTAACCACCTCTTCTATCTAAGATTTAACTCTCTCTGAGTAAACATGTACTGTAGGCTTTTGTGATCAGTAAACACATTAACATAAATACCATACAGATATTATCTTTAAATTTTTAAAGCAAAGACCACAACAGCTAACTCAAGATCATAGGTTGGGTAAATCTTTTTATGCGGCTTCAACTATCCAGAGGCATAAGCTATAACTTACCTCTCTGCATCAACACACAACCCAAACCAACTCTAGAGGAATCATAATACACCATAAAACTATCTGTACCATCAGGTAAATCAACACAGGGGCTGAGGTGAGTCGAGTCTTCAACTCCTGAAAACTTTTCTCACAGGGATCTGACCAAAGGAACTTAACTTTGTTTTGGGTCAACCGAGTCATGAGGGATGCAATAGATGAGAACCCTTCAACAAAATGGCATTAATAACTAGCTAGATCCAAGAAACTCCTAGTGTCAGATGGAGAGATAGGTCTAGGCTAATTTCTTACAGCTTCTGTCTTTTGAGAATCAACTCTAATGCCTTCAGTTGAAATAATACGACCTAGAAAGGCTACTGATCTTAACTAAATTCACACTTATTGAATTTGGAAAATAACTGATGATCTTTAAGGGCTTACAAGATAATTCTAAGATGGTCCAAATGGTCATTCTCAGTACGAGAGTACATAAGGATATCAGCTATGAAAACAATGACAAACATATCAAGATACTATGTGAACACTCGATTCATGAGGTACATGAAAGTTGCTGGAGCATTGGTTAGCCTGAAAGATATGACTAGAAACTCAAAGTGACCATAATGGGTTCGGAAGGATATCTTTGGGATATCATACTCCCTTACTTTAAGTTGATGATAGCCTGATCTAAGGTTTATCTTGGAGAAATAACTTGCACCTTGCAATTGATCAAATAGGTCATCAATTCTCAAAAGAGGGTACTTATTTTGAACTATGACCTTGTTAATCTAATGATAGTCAATGCACATACGTAAAGAACCATCTTTCTTTCTCACAAACAGGATGGGTACGTAGGATGAGTGCACCCCAAAGAGAGACACTGGGACTTATAAAACCTTTATATAAAAGATCTTTGAGTTGATCTTTCAACTCTTTAAGCTCTGCAGGTTCCATATGGTAGAGAGGAATAGAAATAGGCTGAGTGTTAGGAAGAAGGTCAATCTAGAATTCTATCTCGCTATCTGGAGGTACCCCTGGGAGATCTTCTTAAAAAATATCAAGAAACTCATTAACAATGTTGACTGACTGAATAGTTGGAGCCTCAAACTTAATGTCTTTAACTCTAACTAGGTGATGGATACAACCTTTGGATATTAGCTTTTTGGCTTTGAGATAGGAGATAAAATGACTCTTGGGAGATACTGAACTCCCAAACGACTAAAAAATTGGCTTATCAGGAAACTGAAACTTAACCACATGGGTACGACAATCTATAGATGCATAACAAGAATGAAGCCAATCCATACCCATTATAAGGTTAAAATCTACTATGTCCATCTCTATCAAATCAACAAGTATGACTCTATGAAGAATAGTGATAGGATAATTTTTATACACTTGCTTAGCAACAACTGACTCCCCTACTGGAGTAGAAACTAGGAAAGGCTCAAGAATCTTTTTGGGACCCATTTTAAAATTCATAGCAAAAAATGGGGTCACATAAGAATAACTTAACCCGTGGCCTGACAACACATAAACATCAAAGTGGAATACACACAGCATACCAGTAACAACATCGTGAGAGTTCTCCTGCTCTTGATGGGATGGTAGAGCATAGAATCTGTTCTGGCATTGATTACCAGTAGTACTAGATGAAATACCCTGAGGAGGTACTGGACGGGCTAAAAGAGCTAGGGTACTAGTAGCCTGATTTTGAGGTCGAACATCTCTATTCCCTTGCCTAGCATGCAGACACTCTATAATTCTGAGGCCCAGCTTTCCACAACCAAAACAACCCATTTGATTTGCTAAATACTTACCAGGATAGTCCCTACCACACTTGGTACATAGAGGATAGCTAGGTGTGTTACTTACACTATTCTGGGATCGGGACACAGAAAACCTTTTTCCTTGCTCCTTCCTACCTATAGGAGTAGGAGCACTAGTTGATGAAGGCGCTGGCATAGACGAATGGCTCTGGAATTGTGGATGGTTCCCTCCATGGGACCTAGCCTGACTATACTCATGCTGCTTGGATCTAGCTTTCTTGTTACTCCTCACTTATCTTGTCTGTCTCTATCTGCTATGTATGTATCATCAATTTGGACTGTCCATATCCCTATTTAGCATCACAGTACTGCATTCTTTCAATATCAACCCAGACACCCTAGTCACAAACTTTCTCATACTAGCTTGGGTGTCAGCAATCAGATCAGGAGCATACTTAGCCAACTTATTGAACTTAAGGCAGTATTCCTAAACAGTCATGGAACCCTGTCGCGAGTTCATAAAATCCTCAATATTCACTTCCCTCATCTCAAGAAGGAAAAATTTGTCCAAGAATATATCTTGGAACACCTGCCAAGTCATAGGGGCAGCATCCTCACCTCTACCCTTTTTCTATGATACAACCCAGTCATAAGCAATGTCTTTAACACTTTCTTCCTTAGAAATATTCATCACCTGTGTGATCTTCCTCACCTCCTCAAGGTATAACTGTGGGTCCTCACCTGCCTTAGACCCATAAAACTCTGGTGGATTCATCCACTTAAATTCATGAATCCTAGCAGCAGCTAAATCACCTCGCTGCAGATTTAAAATTGTGG
>NC_061115.1:86005864-86016539 GCF_002878395.1 Capsicum annuum | reverse complement strand
AAATATGAAAAATAAAAGAAACTAAAAATAACAAGATTACTGAACTAGAAAAAGAACTACAAATGCTAAAAGACCTGTATGAAAAAAGACAGAAAGAAAAAAAAGAAAAGGATAAAGAACAAAAATTATTAAACGAGATAGATCAATTTAAAGAAAAATTAGAACTAAAAAATAAAGAATCAGAAACCAGTGAATTAGAAATAAATACCATAGATGCTGAAGAAACAGATAATTATGATTCGAAAGATAGTGAAACATATACAGAAATCTTAACAAATATAGAAAAGTTATAAATTAATGAAAAACAAGAAGTAATTAATAGAGAAAACTTAGAAATTACAACCACAGAAATAAATACTCTTAATAAAGAAGACGATGAAAACAAAATGCCTAGTACATCAGAAATAAGAAAACCTACATATTATTATAAAGATAAGTTTAAAAAATATAACCTAAAAAATGAATATAACAAATGGACACCAAAATAAATAATTAATAAAAATTATAAAGACTGTGTAATAGAAACAAATAAAAAAAATACAACTATGGGCAGGATATATGTCAAAACAATTATTAGATAATAATATAGATAAAACAAATACACCAGAATATATAGAAAGGACATTAACAGGAACAGTAAAATTATGGTTTTTAAACCTAGCCGAAGCAAGTAAAAAAGTATTAAGATCTGATAAAAACACAGAAGGAGCATCAACAATTACTAAAATATCATCAACAGAAATATTGAAAAAATATGAAGTAGCTATAAGAGATGAATTTAGCAGTATAACAACAGAAGAAGAAGAACAAAATAAAGAAAAAGATACGAATATAAATTTAATGTTAAAATTAGCAATATGTACTGTGTGCTATATAGATGAATATACGTGCACATTTAAAGAATATTATTATAAAGGAACATTTAATACAGAGGAAAGTAAGGAGATAAGGAAATTATATTTTAATAAATTACCTGAACCGTTTAGTTCAAAAATAATAAAGAGTTGGGATGAAGCAAAAATAGTAGATACCCTAGGAGCAAGAATAAATTTTTTACTACAATGTTTTAGAAATTTATGTGAAAAATACAGAGAATAAATGAAAATGGAAAAAACATTAATAAAAAATTTAGCATATTGCAAAGATAAAATAACACCAAAATTTGAATGTGAAGAAAGATATTATAAGAAAAGAAAAAGACATAAGAAATATAAGAAATACAAAAAATCAAAATATAAATATAAGAAACCAAGAAAAAGATCTTATGTAAAAAATTATAAACATAAAAGACCATACTATAAAAGAATGTATTTGTTATAATTGTGGAAAACTAGGAGATTTAGCTAGAGATTGTAAAATGCCTAAAAATCCCAAAAAGAAACAAATATCAGAAATAAAGATAGAAAATACAGAATATATTCAAATAGATTATATTGATTACGAATTAGAAAGTGAAGATAGTATATATGAAATTTCGGAGAATGAAACAGATAATGAAATAGATAGTGATTTAGATGAATCAAATGACTGAAGAAGATATAAAAATAAATCAAATAACTGAATAGGATATAAAGATAGTAACAAAGGAAGAATATTTAAATGAAAAAGAAACAGATCAAAAAAAAATATTTGACGAAATAAAAGGAAAAGAGTTAGACCTAAGTGTAGAAAAAATATTTAAGATACCAACGATAAAAAATATATTTAGTAGAAAAAAAGAAGAATACTACGTAGTAAGCCAAAAAGAACATGTAATAGATTGCAGATATGCAAAAGAAAGAGCCAGTATACCACTAGTAACAAAAAGAATAATTAATAAAGAAATAAATGAGATAAAAAATAAAGACCCAATGAAATATGTACACCTTGGAGGAACATAGATATTGATAAAAACATGTTTTAGAGAAGGAATAGATATACTAATAGAATTATATTTAGCAGATGATAGAATTATAAAACCTATACAAAAAAGTATAATAACTGCCATAAGAGGAAATTTAATATACCAAAAATTTAAATTTATAAGAAGCGTGAATTATTCAGTAGCAATAACAGATAAAAACATAGATAAATTATTAGTATTATATTGGAAAATATCAAGAATAGAACTAACCCCAGGAAGTAAAATATTTACAGCAAAATCTAAAAATCTATATGTATTAACAACAAAACATAAAACAACGAGAAATATAAAATTAGTAAAATACAAATAGAAAGTCCTTTTGACCAATTTGTAAAAACAATTGATAACAATGATTATAGTTACAAAGACATAGATATAGAAGAAGAATATAGAAATAATAAATGATAGAATAAGTACAACAAAAAAAATAGCTTATGAAAAACCAAAATCATCAAGCTCATAAAAAAGAACAAATTATGAAACAACTTCAACAGTAAATTTAACTCAATATTACATAACAGGAACAATAAATGAAAAATAATATTTAATACTCTTAAACACAGGACAAGAAGAAAATTATATAGCAAAATATCTAGTAAAAAGTGAAGAAATAAAATTCAATAGTAATATATGTCTAGATCTACCAAGGAGTCTAATAAACATTAAGGATAAGACAAACAAAAAGAAATAATAATAGGAGTTAGAAAAATAAAAATAGAATTTGAAATAAAACAAGATTTGCAAAAAGCAGACATAATATTAGGAATAAAATGGTGAGAACAAGTAAAACCATACAATATAGAACATACACAATTATCTATAACATATAATAAAGAAAAATTATTAATAAGAAGATATTTGACAAGATATGAAAATATATGTACTTGTAAAAATAATAGTAGAAGGATATTATAATAGGTATTATACACCTATGAAAGATACAGGAGCAGAAGCAAACTTATGTAGATACAACTGTGTACCAGAAGGTAAATCGGATAAGCTAAAAAGACCAATAGTAGTCAAAGGAATTAATAATGAAGGAAGTTTAATTACATATAAAGCTAAAAATGTAAAAATACAAATATGAGATAAAATAATAACAATAGAAGAAATCTATAATTATGAACTAACATCAAAATATATGCTTTTTGGAATGCCATTTTCAGATAAATTATACCCACATATAATAACTAAAACAGATTGGTGGTTTACTACACCATGTAAACAAAAAATAAGAACAAAAAGAGGTATTAATAAAATTAGAAAGAAAACTGATTGGATAAAAGGAAGTGAAAAAATCTCACAAAAATTAGAAAATATAAAAAATACTGAAGACACAATAGAACTAGTTATATTTTCAATAAATAAAGAAGAAATAACTATATTTTCAATAGATAAGATAGAAATAATAAAGAAAAAATTAAGTCAATTATACAGTGAAGATCCATTAAAAGGATGGAAAAAATATAAAACTACTGTAAAAATTGAGCTAATAGATAAAAATAGTAGGATAACCCAAAATCCTTTAACATATAATTTTGATGATTTAAAAGAATTTAAAATGCATATAGATGAATTATTAGAAAAATAATACATACAAAAAAGTAATAGTAAACACAATAGTCCAGCATTTATAGTAAATAAACATAGTGAACAAAAAAGAGGAAAAAGTAGAATGGTTATTGATTATATAAACCTAAATGCAAAAACTATGACATATAATTGTCCAATACCAAATAAGATATTAAAAATAAGACAAATACAAGCATATAATTACTTTAGTAAATTTGGTTGTAAATCAGGATTTTACCATATAAATTAGAAGAAGAATCTAAAAAATTAACTGCAATTACAGTACCACAAGGATTTTACGAATGGAATGTGCTACCATTTGGATATAAAAATGCACAAGGTAGATACCAACACTTTATGGATAGTTATTTTAAACAATTACCTAATTGTATAGTATACATAGATGATATTCTACTACACACAAAAACTAAAGAGGAACATTTAAAATTATTAGAACAATTTACAAATATAATAGAAAAATCGGGAATAAGTTTAAGTGAAAAGAAAGCCAAAATTATGAAAAATCAGATAGAGTTTTTAGGAATACAAATAGATAAAAGTGGAGTAAAAATGTAACAACATATAGTACAAAAAATAATAAATTCAAAAGAAGAATTAGATACAAAAAAGAAATTACAATCATTTTTAGGATTAGTAAACCAAGTAAGAGAATATATACCAAAATTAGAAGAAAACCTAAAGCCATTACAGAAAAAATTTAAAAAGGATGTAGAGTACAATTACAACGAAGAAGATAAAAAACAAGTGTAGAGAATTAAAATACTTTGTAAAGAGTTACCAAAATTACAATTCCCAGACGAAAATAAAAAATTTACATATATAGTAGAAGCAGATGCAAGTGAGAATAGTTATGGAGGAGTACTTAAATATAGATATGAAGAAGAAAAATTAGATCATTGTAGATACTACTTAGGTATGTTTAATGAAACAGAAATAAAATGGGAAATAAATAGAAAAGAATTATATTCATTATATATATATTTATTAGAATTTGAGCCATATATTGTATATAACAAGTTTATTGGACGAATAGATAATACACAGGTACGTTGGTGGTTAACAAAGAAAATAGAAAATTCAGTTACTACAAAGGAAATTCAGAGACTAGTATTAAATATATTAAATTTTACATTTACAATTGAAGTAATCAAAACTAACAAGAATGTCATTGCAGATTACATATTAAAACAAAGCTACACAGACTGATATAATAGAAGATGATGCTTTAGAAAAGATACCCAAAACCCTAACTACTCTTTCAATGAAAGTGGACAGTATGAGTAATGAAATAGAAAAGTTAAAGACTAATGAAGTTAAACTGAAGTCTGAAGCTATGACTCAGATAACTCAGCAGTGTGCAGAGCTATATCGATCGGAATATATCAAAATTCCAGAGCTAAAAGGAGACGTTGGGAAACTCCTTAAAACCCATAACGTTTATCAATCTACAATTGCAGGTACAAGCAAGGGAGTTAGTGGACAAAGATATCAGAACATGAACAAGATATTTGAAAAACTATTTATACCAAAAATACAAAAAGACCCATTGTTCATACCCCCACAAACTACCATATATCGACAAAGTTTAAACCAAGATGAAAAGCCTATAACCATTTAACTCGAGCATACATAGAAAATAGCCACAAAATATAGACTTATCTAAACCTTAACCCAGGGCTACAAATATCTAAGAACCAAACACAAACTATATAACCCAAAAATTACAAAGTTACAACAAGTTAATCACATTACTGAAAACCAACCCAAGCTTAGCTAAAAATTATCTCAATTATGGATTATTAAATATCGTATATACCCAAGATGGAGATGAACTAACAGCTATACCGAAATTATATAGAGCATTCGCCACCTATAAAAAAATAACCAAAGGAAATCTATTTTTTATAAAATTTTATACTGCACCAGCGGGAATATTATATGATGAAATTAAACTAGTTATACAAGTTATAAAAATAGGATTAACCAGAGATATGATTATACCGGAAGATATTGTTCAACAACCAGTAATATCTAAAGTTGAGATACCTGATTTTTATGTAAATAAATGAATTATTGGAATATCTACAATTATTTAAGAATTAGCAAATAAATATATTAATAGAAACCCTATATGGAGATATTATTCAAGAGATCATCAAATGATTTATTCAAATTCAAGAAAACTACGACAATCAGATATAGAAGAAGCTAGACAATGGATTTTGAGACTATTTAATCCAGAAAAACAACCAACTGCAAGAGCAATTAATAAGAGATTTATTTAAGAAGAATTATTAACAAGATATTGCAAGTTAATTGGACACAAATATCCAGACCATTTATGTTTGAGATGTAATGGAGAAGATAATATTATCCCAGAATTTCAACTAGAATAGAAGAAGATAAGAATGATAGCTGGAAGATACACGACAAAAGATAGAAAGACACGGAGCAATAATAGAAAGATAAGAAGACAAAAACATTAAAGTAAAGAAAGCAACATATGGAAGATTAAATAACTTTTCTTGACTTATTTACATAAGTTATTGTATAAAAGGCCATTATTAGCCTTAACTTTTCAGGACCTATTGTATAGGTTTTTTGACTTTTAACATGTATAGTATTATTAGTTCTTGTCATTTTTAGGATAAGTAAATTGATACGAGTACGATCGTGATTGTGGATCAATACATAAAGAACTTGTGCTTGGGTCACTGGCCAACTAATGGAACAAGCTTTGAAGTGTTGGCTCATTAAGGGCATTTTAGTTATTTTGTAATAAGTTGTAACCTAGGCTATAAACAGAACCTATTAGGTCATTTTCTCATAACTTAGATGATATTTTGAGAGCTCTTTGAGAGTGTTCATACAAGTGTGGATATCACTTGTGACAAGTGTGGATATTTTGAGAGCTCTCTGAGAGTGTTCATACAAGTGTGGTTGCTTGTTTTAAAACGTTGGTTTCTTGGGGATTACGTTCCCTTGAGGTCATCGTAAGAACTTGATGTTATTTGTATGAATTCTTGGGTCTTAGTGTTCAATATACACTTTGGTTCATAGTGTTTGTGCATTGTGTGTCAAGTTATCTATCATTCTATCTTATTATTGTTGTTGTATTCATTCTCGATTTTGGGTGTCCAAACCCGAGACCTTGTTATGTCATTTTTGTTCTTCTTATTGTGTTGTAATCTTAGTTTGTGGCTCTATGATTATAGGTGTTGAACACCTTAGAATTTTTTTGTTATCGTGCTTTTATTGTTATTGTGTAGTGGATCCGAGAGGAGTCACCAAAAGGGTCCTTGGTTCTCCAAATCATGGACTATTTTGGTGTGTGTTAGTGTTTTCCTTGTTGATCTTGTATCATTTAGTATCAAAGCTTGGCTTTATTTTGTTTTCACAAGATCAATCTTGGGCTAACTAGCTTAAAAATACAAAAAAAGGAAAGTGTATAAGTTGTTCTTGTTCTTGGCCGAGACATGTTTCTTTGTGGCTAGATCTTCTAGTCTTTTATTTGTTTGGATTGTTTTTAGTATTGGTTTATTTATCACCAACACTAAAGAGTCTAGATCTAAAGGTTTGAGCTTATGTTGTTGACCTTGTTGATGTAAATTGGAAGTTGACCGGGTGTTGATATTGTTGATCTTGGCCGCGTGTTGCAATTATTGTGGACTTGGAGGTGAATGTTGGTGGTGTTCTTGAGAAATTGTTGTTGAGATCTTGTTATTCTTCACATCTTGACATCTCTTAATCAATATAAAGTATAACATAAATCCAAAAAACGTGTAAGATAAAGTTGAAAAGTTGTTGGTGAAGAGACTTGAACACATCACTTCAAAGACTTGTCAACCACTTTTCCATATTTCAAGGACCTTGTTTTGTGGGAATAGTAAAGTCAAATCTCACTTTTTGAGTTGAAATTTGAAAAAGTTTCTAAGACTTGAATTTTTCCACCAAAAGACAAACTCATCCATTCCAAATTGTATCAAGACAAAAGCTTCAAATTGGTGATTACAAAAAAATTGTGTGGGACCGCAACCAATTACGTGGCTGACACATCATCATATTTTACTGTTCATGCAACATAAGTAAGCTCGAATTTTTTGATTTCTTAGTTTCTAATATTTGTTTCTTAGTTACATTTTGTTGATTCTATCGCTAATTAACAAACTAGTAATTGTCTACTAGGTTGTAAATTAGTTATGGGTCCATTTATTTGTGTTTACGTTTCTTTGTATGCTTTTATCTTTTCGAAAACTCGTTGTAGCCTTTTGATTCAAGTACATACAAATTTATTTTGAGTCGTTGCAAACAAAAATCCATTCCGACCTTAAGCCATAAGTGGGACCAAGTAACTTCATTGGAGTAAAAATGGTGTACCAACACTTGTGAGACCAATTGAGTGATACTTGAAAAAGTGTGAGCTTGGGAGGTAGTGAGGGTTATTTTTGCTAACCTTAACTTGTTATTGTTTGTGTTTTGTTTAGTATTTATTATTAGGTATGATGACTTTGGGTGAAGGTAGTCCAAGAGCCTCGAGAGAGATAACCATGGATGCTTTGTTGGCGGCCATAATGAGCGTGAAATATGATCTTAGTGGTCGAATAGAGAGAATGGAGGGACGGATGGATGGGATGGAGGGTTACTTTTCAAGGAGATTGGATACATTGGAAGTTTGTTTAGATTACAACCATTCAAGTTCGAAACACTACCATGCCTCGACTAATGGACATACTACCACCTCGGATGCATTTCCCCAATTGCTCAATCTACCTAGACCAACCCATGAACCCATCCACCAAGTCCCTACTTATCCAAAAAGCCAAAGTCAAGTCCATCAAGAAGCTTCCAAATCCGAGACCCCCTTAATATGCCGAGAGAACCACTAAACCAAAACCAACCAATCCAAATGAATGATATGGAAGGTGAGGGTCTTTATGGAAGTGAGGGGTTAGATGAAGCAACTCTCTTTGCGGAATTTGTGCGCAATAGAAGAAGAGCTTATGGCGGGGGACATAGAGGCCTAGGGGGGAAGATTTAGGCTAGCTCCTCATGGTAGGGGCAACTTGGGACACCGACCTCACGTTTAAGAAGGTCTAGTGGACCAAGGAAGCAATATGGGCAGAGGCACGGGCCTAAATTCCATTAAGATCACTCTTCCTTATTTCAAAGGGACTAGTGATCTATCTCTCTATATTGATTGGGAGTTACAATGTAATCAGATTTTCCAACTCAACGAGTTAACTTCCCAAAAGAAAGCTGCACATACCATTGCTCAATTTGAAGGTTATGCATCTACTTGGTGGGAGACAAAGTGATTGAAATGAGCAAGGAATGACAATCTTGACCTTCTAGATTGGGATGAATTGAAAGATCTTATGAGGGAGAGATATGTCATGGAAAGGTACAAACAAGAGCAACTAACAAAGCTCTACAAATTGAGGCAAGTAGATAGAAGTATGGAGGAGTATTGTGATGAGTTTCAAAACTTGATCCTATGTCTTGACATAGTCGAACCTCCAAATTATTTCCTAGCTCGATTCAAGGTTGGCTTGTGCTATGAAGTTTTTTCTCAATTAGTTGTCCATAAGTTTAACCAAATTGAGGACCTTGTAGAAGCAACCATTGAAGTTAAAATGAACAATCATGCTAAGAGGACCTTCGGGTGGGATAAGTCCTACAAGACCTTAGAGAAAAAGCCATTTGATAAAACAATCCAAAGGTAGCCACGACTTGAAGGTACTAATTCTTCCACTCCTAATCCTAAGGGTATCGTTTGTTTTAAATGTCATGTTGGGGTCACAAAGCTAGAGAGTGCCCAAACCGAAGGAACATTGTACTAGTGGAGGATGATCCTTATTTTGTTGGGGATAAAGTGACCAAAAATGATGTTAGTGAAAGAACCCCTCAAGAGGATGAAGGAGATAATGTGATCCTAAGAGGGTGGTGAAAGAAGGGGAAGTTAATGTGCCTTGTGGATTGATGAGGAGAATAACTCATGATGATGCTTGGCCCGAAGAAGGTGAGGTCTTGATTCCACTTTGACCTCTTGATGATGAAGAACCCAAGAGTACACTATGGTCCTTGCTCCAAGGAAGTACACTTTTATTTTTGTCTTATTTCTTTCACGCTTAGGTGGATAGACAAGTATTTCTTTTGGTTCCTAGAAGGGTATCTTATTCCATAAGTTCCCACAGCATGTGTAGAATGTACACTCGTGGTTTGATATTTTTTTGTTGATTATGCTAACTTTAACCCTCATGTTATGAGGAATATGTGTTGTTTTGTCTCCTCTATTATTTTGAAGGTTTGAATTCGAGGTCGAATCCTTTTTCAAGAAGGGGAGGATGATATGAGTACGATCGTGATTGTTGATCAATACGTAAAGAACTCGTGCTCGGGTGACTGGCCAACTAATGGAACAAGCTTTGGAGTGTTGGCTCATTAAGGGTATTTTAGTCATTTTGTAATAAGTTGTAACCTAGGCTATAAATAGAACATATTAGGTCATTTTCTCATAACTTAGATGATATTTTGAGAGCTCTTTGAGAGTGTTTATACAAGTGTGGATATCACTTGTGACAAGTGTTGAATCACTTATGTTGGTTGCTTGTTTTGAAACGTTGGATGCTTGAAGATTCCGTTCCCTTGAGGTCACCGTAAGAACTTGATGTTATTTGAATGAATTATTGGGTCTTAGTGTTCAATATACACTTTGTTTCATAATGTTTGTGCATTATGTGTCTAGTTATCTATCATTCTATCTTATTATTGTTGTTGTGTTCATTCTCGATTTTGGGTGTCCAAACCCGAGACCTTGTTGTGTCATTTTTGTTCTTGTTATTGTGTTGTAATCTTAGTTTGTGGCTCACTGATTATAGGTGTTGAACACCTTAGAATCTTGTTGTTATCGTGCTTGTATTGTTATTGTGTAGTGAATCTGAGAGGGGTCACCAAAAGGGGTCCTCGGTTCTTCAAATCATGGACTATTTTTGTGTGTGTTAGTGTCTTCCTTGTCGATCTTGTATCATAAATTATTACTTTAGGATACGTGTAAAGTAGAAAATAGTTTACGTGTTTTCTTTTAGGCTATAAATATGTAAGCCATTCGGCAAGATTAAGGAAAGACTTCATAAGTTGAAGCAAGCCTCCTCTTGTACACAAACAACTTTTGAATATTTA
>NC_061115.1:85993221-86002864 GCF_002878395.1 Capsicum annuum | reverse complement strand
ACAAAATGCCTAGTACATCAGAAATAAGAAAACCTACATATTATTATGAAGATAAGTTTAAAAAATATAACCTAAAAAATGAATATAACAAATGGACACCAAAATAAATAATTAATAAAAATTATAACTTTTTAGATTTAGATTGTGTATAGACACAAATAAAAAAATACAACTATGGGCAGGATATATGTCAAAATAATTATTAGATAATAATATAGAGACAACAAATACACCAGAATATATAGAAAGGACATTAACAGGAACAGTAAAATTATGGTTTTTAAACCTAGCCGAAGCAAGTAAAAAAGTATTAAGATCTGATAAAAACACAGAAGGAGCATCAACAATTACTAAAATATCATCAATAGAAATATTGAAAAAATATGAAGTAGCTATAAGAGATGAATTTAGCAGTATAACAACAGAAGAAGAAGAACAAAATAAAGAAAAAGATACGAATAGAAATTTAATATTAAAATTAGCAATATGTAATATATGCTATATAGATGAATATACGTGCACATTTAAAGAATATTATTATAAAGGAACATTTAATACAGAGGAAAGTAAGGAGATAAGGAAATTATATTTTAATAAATTACCTGAACCGTTTAGTTCAAAAATAATAAAGAGTTGGGATGAAGCAAAAATAGTAGATACCCTAGGAGCAAGAATAAATTTTTTACTACAATGGTATAGAACTTTATGTGAAAAATACAGAGAATAAATGAAAATGGAAAAAACATTAATAAAAAATTTAGCATATTGCAAAGATAAAATAGCACCAAAATTTGAATGTGAAGAAAGATATTATAAGAAAAGAAAAAGACATAAGAAATATAAGAAATACAAAAAACCAAAATATAAATATAAGAAACCAAGAAAAAGATCTTATGTAAAAAATTATAAACATAAAAGACCATATATGAAAAAGAAATCTATAAAAGAATGTACTTGTTATAATTGTGGAAAATTAGAAGATTTAACTAGAGATTGTAAAATGCCTAAAAACCCAAAAAAAGAAACAAATATCAGAAATAAAGATAGAAAATACAGAATACATGTAAATAGATTATATAGATTATGAATTAGAAAGTGAAGATAATATATAAGAAATTTTGGAGAATAAACAGATAATGAAATAGATAGTGATTTAGATGAATCAAATTACTGAAGAACATACAAAAATAAACCAAATAACTGAAGAAGATATAAAGATAATAACAAAGGAAGAATATTTAAATGAAGAAGGAACAGATCAAAAAATAATATTTGATAATAATATATTTAACGAAATAAAAGGAAAAGAGTTAGACCTAAGTGTAGAAAAAATATTTAAAATACCAATAGTAAAAAATATATTTAGTAGAAAAAAGGAAGAATACTATGTAGTAAGCTAAAAAGAACATGTAATAGAGTGTAGATATGCAAAAGGAAGAGCTAGTATACCACTAGTAACAAAAAGAATAATTAATAAAGAAATAAATGATATAAAAAGTAAAGACCCAATAAAATATGTATACCTTGGAGGAACAGAGATTTTAATAAAAGCATGTTTTAGAGAAGGAGTAGATACACCAATAGAATTATATTTAGCAGATGATAGAATTATAAAACCTATAGAGAAAAGTATAATAACTGCCATAAGAGAAAATTTAATATACCAAAAATTTAAATTTATAATAAGTGTGAATTATTCAGTAGTAATAACAAATAAAAACATAGATAAATCATTAGTATTATATTGAAAAATATCATAAATAGAACTAACACCAGGAAGTAAAATATTTACGGCAAGATGTGAAAATCTATATGTATTAACAATAAAACATAAAATAACGGGAAAAAATAAAATTAATAAAATACAAATAGAAAGTCCTTTTGAACAATTTGTAAAAACAATTGATAACAATGATTATAGTTACAAAGACATAGATATAGAAGAAGATTTAGAAATAATAAATGATAGAATAAGTACAACAAAAAGAATAGCTTATGAAAAATCAGAATCATCAAGCTCATAATAAAGAACAAATTATGAAACAACTTCAACAGTTAATTTAACTCAATATTACATAACAGGAACAATAAATGAAAAATAATATTTAATACTCTTAAACACAGGACAAGAAAAAAATTATATAGCAAAATATCTTGTAAAAAGTGAAGAAATAAAATCTAATAGTAATATATGCCCTGATCTACCAAGGAGTCTAATAAACATAAGGATAAGACAGATAATAATAATAATAATAATAATAGGAGTTAGAAAAATAAAAATAGAATTTGAAATAAATGAAGATATGCAAAAAGCAGACATAATATTAGGAATAAAATGGTTAGAACAATTAAAACCATACAATATAGAACATACACAATTATCTATAACATATAATAAAGAAAAATTATTAATAAAAAGAGCTTTGACATAATATGAAAATATATGTACTTGTAAAAATAATAGTAGAAGGATATTATAATAAGTTTTATACACCTATGATAGATACAGGAGCAGAAGCATACTTATGTAGATACAACTGTTTACCAGAAGAAAAATGGGATAAGCTAAAAATATCAATAGTAGTCGAACGATTTAATAATGAAGGTAGTTTAATTACATAAAAATCTAAAAATGTAAAAATACAGATATGGAATAAAATAATAACAATAGAAGAAATCTATAATTATGAACTAACATCAAAAGATATGCTTTTAGGAATGCCATTTTTAGATAAATTATACCCACATATATTAACTAAAACAGATTGGTGGTTTACAACACCATGTAAACAAAAAGTAAGAGCAAAAAGAGTTATCAATAAAATAAGAAAGAAAATTGATTGGATAAAAGGTAGTGAAAAAATTACAAAAAGTTAAAAAATGTAAAAAATACCGAAGACACAATAGAACTAGTCGTATTTTCGATAAATAAAAAAGAAATAACTATATTTTCAATAGATAAGGTAGAAATATAAAGAGAATATTAAAATAATTATACAGAGAAGATCTATTAAAAGGGTGGGAAAAAATATAAAACTACTATAAAAATTGAATTAATAGATAAAAATAACATAATAACTCAAAAACCATTAACATGTAATTTGGACGATTTAAAAGAATTTAAAATGCATGTAGATGAATTATTAGGAAAAAGTATATACAAAAAAACAATAGTAAACATAATAGCCTAACGTTTATAGTAAATAAACATAATGAACAAAAAAGAGGAAAAATTAGAATGGTGATTGATTATAGAAATTTAAATGCAAAAACTATGACATACAATTATCCAATATCAAATAAGATATTAAAAATAAGACAAATACAAGGATATAACTACTTTAGTAAATTTGACTGTAAATCAGGATTTTACCACTTAAAGTTAGATGAAAATTCTAAGGAATTAACCGCATTTACGGTACCACAAGGATTTTATGAATGGAACGTATTACCATTTGGATATAAAAATGCACCTGTTAGATACCAACACTTTATGGATAGTTATTTTAAACAATTACCTAATTGTATAGTATACATAGATGATATACTACTATATACAAAAACTAAAGAGGAACATTTAAAATTATTAGAACAATTTACAGATACAATAGAAAAATTGGGAATAAGTTTAAGTGAAGAAAGCCGAAATTATCAAAAACCAGATAGAGTTTTTATGAATAGAAATAGATAAAAGTGGAGTAAAAATACAACAACATATAGTACAATAAATAATAAATTCAAAAGGAGAATTAGATACAAAAAAGAAATTACAATCATTTCTAGGATTAGTAAACCAAGTAAGAGAATATATACTAAAATTAGCAGAAAACCTAAAGCCGTTACAGAAAAAAATAAAAAATGATGTCGAATACAATTACAATGAAGAAGATAAAAAAACAAGTTCAGAGAATAAAAATACTTTGTAAAGAATTACCAAAATTACAATTCCCAGAAGAAAATAAAATTTTTACATATATAGTGGAAGCAGATGCAAGTGAGTATAGTTATGGAGGAGTACTTAAATATAGATATGAAGTAGAAAAATTAGAACATCATTGTAGATACTACTCAGGTACGTTTAATGAAACAGAAATAAAATGGGAAATAAATAGAAAAGAATTATGTTCATTATATAAATATTTATTAGAATTTGAGCCATATATTGTATATAACAACTTTATTGTATGAACAGATAATACACAGGTACGTTGATGGTTAACATAGAAAATACAAAATTCAGTTACAACAAAGAAAATTTAGAGACTAGCATTAAATATATTAAATTTTACATTTACAATTGAAGTAATCAAAACTAACAAGAATGTCATTGCAGATTACATATCAAGACAAAGCTACACAGACTGATATAATAGAAGATGATGCTTTAGAAAAGATACTCAAAACCCTAACTACGCTTTCAATGAAAGTGAACAGTATGGGTAATGAAATAGAAAAGCTAAATTCTAATGAAGTTAAACTAAAGTCTGAAGCTATGACTCAGATAATTCAGCAATGTGCAGAGCTATGTCGATCGGAAGACATCAAAATTTCAGAGCTAAAATAAGACATTGGGAAACTCCATAAAACCCATAATGTTTATTAATCTACAATTGCAGGTACAAGCAAAGGAGTTAGTGGACAAAGATATCAGAACTTGAACATGAACAAGATATTTGAAAAAACATTTATTCTAAAAATACAAAAAGATCCATTGTTCATACCCCCACAAACTACCACATATCGACAAAGTTTAAACCAAGATAGAAAAGCCTATAACCATATAACTCGAGCATACATAGAAAATATCCACAAAATACAAACTTATCTAAACCTTAACCCCAGAGCTACAAATATCTAAGAACAAAACACAAACTATATAACCCAAAAATTGGAAGGTTACAACAAGTTAATTGCATTACCGAAAACCAACCCAAGCTCAGTTAAAACTTGTCTCAGTTATGGATTATTAAATACTGTATATACCCAAGATGGAGATGAATTAACAGCTATACCAGAATTATATAGAGCATTCGCCACCTATAAGAAAATAACCAGATGAAATCTATTTTTTATAAAGTTTTATACTACACTGGCACAGATATTACATGACGAAATTAAACCAGTTATACAAGTTATAAAAATAGGATTAACCAGAGATATGATTATATCGGAGGATATTGTTCAGCAGCCAGAGATACCTAAAATTGAGATACCTGATTTTTATGAAAATAAATGACTTATTGGAATGTCTACAATTATTCAAAAATTAGCAAAAAATTATATCAATGAAAACCCTATATGAAGCTATTATTCAAGAGATCATCAAATGATTTACTCAAATTCAAGGGTGTTACGATAGTCAGATATGGAAGAAGCTAGACAATGGATTTTGACACTACTTCATCAAGAAAAACAACTAACTGCAAGAGCAATAAGGAAGAGATTTATTTCAGAAGAATTATTAACAAGATATTGCAAGTTAATTGGACACAAATATCCAAACCATTTATGTTCGATATGTAATGGAGAAGATAATATTATCTCAGAAGTTCAACTGGAATAGAAGAAGATAAGGATGACAGCTGGGAGATACACGACAAAAGATAGAAAGACACGAAGCAATACTAGAAAGATAAGAAGACAAAAATATTAAAGTAAAGAAAGCGATATATGGAAGATTAAATAACTTTTCTTTACTTATTTACGTAAGTTATTGTATAGAAGGCCATTATTAGCCTTAACATTTTAGTACCTATTGTATAGGTTTTTTGACTTTTAACATGTATAGTATTATTAGTTCTTGTCATTTTTAGGATAACTAAATTATTAATTTAGGATACGTGTAACGTAGAAAATAGTTTATGCGTTTTCTTTTAGGCTATAAATATGTAAGCCATCCGGCTAAGTTAAAGGCAAGACTTCATGAGTTGAAGCAAGCCTCCTCTTGTACACAAACAACTTTTGAATATTTAATAAAAACTTGTATATTTCAAAGGAAAAGCTATGGATGAACAAAGTCAAGAATTATCAAACCAACCAGAACAGGTGTTTTCATTTATGATTATGAATAGCTAAATTCATAAATTCCTAACAATTATAATATGATAAAATAAGTTCATATTAGTTACTATATAGTAGAATTATTCGAAGAATAATATGTTACAAAGTTTATTAGCAAAGAGGAAAAGGAGAAAAATTCCTAAAAACTATGTCATCCTAAAGGTGAAATTGGCGAGGCAAGAAAGCCATGATAGGGGAGTAACCAGTGTAAAGGCAATGTTTAAGGGAAAAGTATCCAGGTTACCAACAGAGTAACATAATTATTTAAGACTAATATAGTACATAGTAATCTAAGATGATCATATTTTGTTATATATATGATTGGAAGGAATATTTTGAAATAGCATTATATGAAAAAGAATGACTACCTACTTATCCGATGAAATGGTAGATAAATTTAAAATACTTGTTTTGTATGTACTTAAGGATATAGAAATTGTAAATATAAGAAAAATCATATGGGAAAAAATATTTGACAAATATTTTTTGACTAGAATAAATTACATACCACACCTACCTAACTACTCTTACAAATACCTACATACCAAACCTATACATCAATCATGATAAATTACTTATATTTAAAATATTGGAAAATGGATATGAAAAATATACAATTAATAGAAAAACTAATGAAAACAAATCTAGGAAAATATATGAGATCTAAAGATATAAAATATAGAGAATTCCTTAATGAAAACATACAAGAATTATTAAGATTAAAACAAACAACCAGTAAATATTATGATAAAACATTTAATAACCCATAAAACCTAAGCATCATATGAACAATATGGCAAGCTATATATCTGATGAAATTAAGATACTTGTTTTATATATCATTAAAGACTTAAAAATAGAAGACATAAAGAAAATAATATGGAAAAAAATATTTAATGAAGAATCATTAAGTCTAGAATAGTTAGAAGATATACATGACCTTAGCTTATATTATTCAGATAGTTATCACTCAGATAATAATAGTTATTATTCAGATGGATATTATACAGATTAAAAATGTTAGAATATATTAAAAGAGTAACAAAGTTGGCTATACGAAAAAATTAATTATAGAAACCAGCTTAGAAGAGGAAGAGAACAATTAAAAGAAATATTAATTTGGATAAATAAAACCATGAAACAACTAGAATTAAAAGATAGTTTAGAATATGATTTAGACATAGAATTATTCATAAAAGAAAAAGACAAGATAATTAACGAAATAGATAACATAGAATTTAATATCAGATATAGTACAATTAGAATAAATTATTACAAAGAAAATTGCAGTATTACAACTACTTTAGGATAAAATGATAAACTATCAATATTTAAAATATTGGAGACAAGATATGGAAGAAATAAGATTAACTGAAGTACTTATGAAAGAGAATTCAATTGAATATTTTAGAACAAAAGATATAGAATGTTTAGAATACCTTCAAAATAATATACAAGAATTAGAAAGACTAAGAGAAAAAGCTAAGAATATTACAGTAAACATTTTAATCAAATACCATCTAATCACCCCCCCAGGATATGTTCATCAATAAAAATTAAAATAAAATAGAAATGTTTAGAGAAATTAAGAAATATTCACACACAAATAAAAATAGATCCAATAGAGTTATAATAGATCTATTTAAGTTATCCGAGTTACCCGCACCTCCCTCCAGATGGTAAAATATAGATATGGGATAAAATAATAACAATAGAATAAATCTATAATTATGAGCTAACATCAAAAGATATGCTTTTAGGAATGCCATTTTTAGATAAATTATACCCTCATATAATAACTAAAATAGATTGGTGGTTTAAAATACCATGTAACAAAAAAGTAAGAGCAAAAAGAGTTATTAATAAAATTAGAAAGAAAACTGATTTGATAAAAGGAAGTGAAAAAATCACACAAAAATTAGAAAATATAAAAAATCCTGAAGACACAATAGAACTAGTTATATTTTCAATAAATAAAGAAGAAATAACTATATTTTTAATAGATAAGATAGAAATAGTAAGGAAAAACTTAAGACAATTATACAGTGAATTACTATACATACCATCTTTACCTTTTAAATAACTGGTCTCTGATACTATTTGGAGGGGGTGCGGATAACTCAGATAACTTAAATAGATCTATTATAACTCTAATGAATCTATTTTTATTTGTGCGTGGATATTTCTTCACTTCTCTAAACATTTCTATTTTTATTTTAATTTTTATTGATGTTCATATCTTGGGGGGTGATTATATGGTATTTGATTAAAAGCTTTACTGTAATATTCTTTAGTTTTTTCTCTTAGTCTTTCTGATTCTTGTATATTATTTTTAAGGTATTCTAAATATTCTATATATTTTATTTTAAAATATTCAATAAAATTCTCTTTCATAAGTATTTTTGTTAATCTTATTTCTTTCATATCTTGTCTCCAATATTTTAAATATTCATAATTTATCATTTTATCCTAAAGTAGTTGTAATAGTGTAATTTTCTTTATAATAATTTATTCTAATTGCACTATATCTGATATTAAATTCTAGGTTATCTATTTCGTTAATTATCCTGTCTTTTTCTTCTATGAATAATTCTATGTCTAAATGATATTCTAAACTGTCTTTTAATTCTAGTTGTTTCATGATTTTATTTATCCAAATTAATCTTTCTTTAAATTGTTCTCTTCTTCTTCTAAGATGGTTTTTATAATTAATTTCTTCGTATAGCCAACTTTGTTACTCTTTTAATACATTCTAACATTTTTAATCTGTATAATATCCATCTGAATGATAACTATTATTATCTGAGTAATAATAACTATTATTATCTGAGTAATAACTATTATTATCTGAGTAATAACTATCTGAATAATATAAGCTAAGATCATGCATATCTTCTAACCATTCTAGACTTAATAATTTTTCATTAAATATTTTTTCCCATATTATTGTCTTTATATCGTCTATTTCTAAATCTTTAATGATATATAGAACAAGTATCTTAATTTCATCAGATATATAGCTTGCCACATTGTTCATATGATGCTTAGGTTTTATGGGTTATTAACTGTTTTATCATAATATTTATTGGTTGTTTGTTTTAATCTTAATAACTCTTGTATGTTTTGATTAAGGAATTCTATATTTTTCATATCCATTTTCCAATATTCTAAATATACGTAATTTATCATGGTTGATATGTAGGTTTGGTATGTAGGTATTTGTAAGAGTAGTTAGGTAGGTGTGGTATGTAATTTATTCTAGTTGAAAAATATTTGACATCTAGTGAATCTATTACATCTATTACATATCCGCATCCTCCTACAAATGATATCAGAGCCCAGTAATTCAAAAGATACAGAAGTGAGATATATGTTAGTGTTATTAGAGTTATTAGAATTTATGTTAGAGTTATTAGAATTTACCTATAAATTATTAGATTAATTATGCGAAGACCATTTAAAAATAGAGAAGCTTTTAGAAAAATTAAAGAATCTTTAATTAGTAATTATTCAGAATATATAAGACTAAATAAAACAAAAGAAAACCCACAAAGATTAGCCTACTTAATTACATCAATATCTA
>NC_061115.1:85980882-85990221 GCF_002878395.1 Capsicum annuum | reverse complement strand
AGTTGAAGCAAGCCTCCTCTTGTACACAAACAACTTTTGAATATTTAATAAAAACAGGTATATTTCAAAGGAAAAGCTATGGATGAACAAAGCCCAAAATTGTCAAACCTACCAGAACAGGTATTTTCATTTATGATTATGAATAGCTAAATTCATAAATTCCTAGCAATCATAATATGATAAAATAAGTTCATATTAGTTACTATATAGTAGAATTATTCGAAGAATAATATGTTACAAAGTTTATTAGCAAAGAGGAAAAGGAGAAAAATTCCTACGAACTATGCCATCCTAAAGGTGAAATCGGTGAGGCAAGAAAGCCGTGATAGGGGAGTAACCAGTGTAGAGGCGCTGTTTAAGGAAAAAGTATCCAGATTACCATGCTAATAGTGACAGAGTAACATAATTATTTAAGAATAATCTAGTACATAGTAATCTAAGATGATCATATTTTGTTATGTATATGATTGGAAGAATATTTTGAAATAACATCATATGAAAAAGAATGACTACCTACTTATCCGATGTAATGGTAGATAAATTTAAAATACTTGTTTTGTATGTACTTAAGGATATAGAAATTGTAGATATAAGAAAAATCATATGGGAAAAAAATATTTGACAAATATTTTTTAACTAGAATAAATTATATACCACACCTACCTAACTACTCTTACAAATACCTACATACCAAACCTACACATCAACCATGATTAATTACGTATATTTAGATAATTGGAAAATGGATATGAAAAATATACAATTAATATAAAAACTAATGAAAACAAATCTAAAAAAATATATGAGAACTAAAGATATAAATTATATAGAATTCATTAATGAAAACATACAAGAATTATTAAGATTAAAACAAACGACCACTAAATATTATGATAAAGCATTTAATCACCCATAAAACCTAAGCATCATATGAACAATATGGCAAGCTATATATCTGATGAAATTAAGATACTTGTTTTATATATCATTAAAGACTTAGAAATAGAAGATATAAAGAAAATAATATGGGAAAAAATATTTAAGGAAGAATCATTAAGTCTAGAATTGTTAGAAGATATGCATGATTTTAGCTTATATTATTCAGATAGTTATTACTCAGATAATTATAGTTATTATTGAGATGGATATTATACAGATTATAAATGTTAGAATATATTAAAAGAGTTAGAGAAAAACAAAATTGCCTATACGAAGAAATTAATTATACAACCCAGCTTAGAAGAGGAAGAGAACAATTAAAAGAAAGATTAATTTGGATAAATAAAACCATGAAACAACTAGAATTAAAAGACAGTTTAGAATATGATTTAGACATAGAATAATTCATAGAAGAAAAAGACAGGATAATTAATGAAATAGATAACCTAGAATTTAATATCAGATATAGTACAATTAGAATAAATTATTACAAAGAAAATTGCTGTAATACAACTACTTTAGGATAAAATGATAAACTATGAATATTTAAAATATTGAAAACAAGATATGGAAGAAATAAGATTAACAGAAATACTTATGAAAGAGAATTTAATTGAATATTTTAGAACAAAAGATAAGAAAATTTAGAATACCTTCAAAATAATATATAAGAATTACAAAGACTAAGAGAAAAAATTAAAGAATTTTACAGTAAAGCTTTTAATCAAATACCATCTAATCACCGCCAAGATATGAACATCAATAAAAATTAAATTTAAAATAGAAATGTTTAGAAAAGTAAAGAAATATCCACGCACAAATAAAAATAAATCTATTAGAGTTATAATAGATCTATTTAAGTTATCTGAGTTATCCGTACCCCCTTAAATTATAAATTTTTTTATAGATCTTTTAATTAAATTAGATTATAATTTATAACATTTAGCCCCTAACTATAATTTACAGTGATCATTGAACCTTATCAAGTTATCCCTTGAGGTACAATGAACAACAACATAAGTCTCTTCTCGTTAATTTTATTTTTAAAACTTTCTTTGTTTATTTTACCAATTAGTCCTGGGATTGAATTCTCAATCATTAAAAAGGAGGAAAAGTAGAATGGTTATTGATTATAGAAACCTAAATGCAAAAACTATGACATATAATTATCCAATACCAAATAAGATATTAAAAATAAGACAAATACAAAGATATAATTACTTATGTAAATTTGATTGTAAATCAGGATTTTACCATTTAAAGTTAGAAGAAGAATCTAATAAATTAACTGCATTTACAGTACCACTAGGATTTTATGAATGGAATGTGCTACCAATCGGATATAAAAATGCATCTGGTAGATACCAACACTTTATGGATAGTTATTTTAAATAATTACCTAATTGTATAGTATACATATATGATATACTACTATATACAAAAACTAAAGAGGAGCATTTAAAATTATTAGAACAATTTACAGATATAATAGAAAATTGGGAATAAGTTTAAGTGAAAAGAAAGCCAAAATTATGAAAAATCAGATAGAGTTTTTAGGAATACAAATAGATAAAAGTGGAGTAAAAATGCAACAACATATAGTACAAAAAATAATAAATTCAAAAGAAGAATTAGATACAAAAAAGAAATTACAATCATTTCTAGGATTAGTAAACCAAGTAAGAGAATATATACCAACATTAGCAGAAAACCTAAAGCCATTATAGAAAAAAAATTAAAAAAGGATGTAGAATAAAATTACAACGAACAAGATTAAAAAAATTTCAGAGAATAAAAATACTTTGTAAAGAATTACCAAAATTGCAATTTCCAGACGAAAATAAAAAATTTACATATATAGTAGAAGCAGATGCAAGTGAGCATAGTTATGGAGGAGTACTTAAATATAGATATGAAGAAGAAAAATTAGAATATCATTGTAGATACTACTCAGGTACGTTTAATGAAACAGAAATAAAATGGAAAATAAATAGAAAAGAATTATGTTCATTATATAAATATTTATTAGTATTTGAGCCATATAGTGTATATAACAAGTTTATTGTATGAACAGATAATACACAGGTACGTTGGGGGTTAACATAGAAAATACAAAATTCAGTTACAACGAAAGAGATTCGGAGACTAGTATTGAATATATTAAATTTTACATTTACAATTGAAGTAATTAGTACTAACAAAAATGTCATTGCAGATTACATATCAAGACAAAGCTATACAGACTGATATAATAGAAGATGATGTTTTAGAAAGATACTCAAAACCCTAACTACGCTTTCAATGAAAGTGGACAGTATGGGTAGCGGAATAGAAAAGCTAATGACTAATGAAGTTAAACTGAAATCTAAAGCTATGAATCAGGTAACTCAGCAATGTGCAGAGCTATGTCGATCGGAAGACATCAAAATTCCAAAGCTAAAAGTAGACGTTGGGAAACTCCATAAAACCCATAGCGTCTATCAATCTACAATTGAGGCATAAGCAAAGGAGTTAGTGGACATAGATATCAGAACATGAACATGAGTAAGATATTTGAAAAACCATTTATACCAAAAATACAAAAAGACCCCTTGTTCATATCCTCACAAATTACCAAATATCGAGAAAGTTTAAAACAAGATAAAAAAGCCTATAACCACATAACCCGAGCATACATAGAAAATATCCACAAAATACAGACTTATCTAAACCTTAAACCCAGAGCCACAGATATCCAAGAACTCAACACAAACTCTATAATCCAAAGATTATAAGGTTACAACAAGTTAATCGCACTACCGCAAACCAATCCTAGCTTAGTTAAAACTTGTTTCAGTTATGGAGTATTAAATACTGTATACACATGAAGGAAATGAACTAACATATATACCAGAATTATACAGAGCATTCACCACTTATAAAAGAATAACCAAAGGGAAGTATTTTGTTATAAAGTTTTATACTGTACCGGCGGAGATATTATATGATGAAATTAAACTAGTTATACAAGATGTAAAAATAGGATTAACCAGAGATATGATTATACCGGATGATATTGTCTAACAGTCAGAAATACATAAAGTTGAGACACCTGATTTTTATACAAATAAACGAATTATTGAAATATCTACAATTGTTCAAGAATTAGCAAATAATTATATCAATGGAAACCCTATATGGAGATATTATTCAAGAGATCATCAAATGATTTATTCATATTCAAGAGAACTACGACAGTCAGATATGGAAGAAGCTAGACAATGGATTTTGACACTACTTAACCCAGAAAAACAACCAACTGCAAGAGCAATTAGGAAGGGATTTATTTTAGAAGAATTATTAATAAGATATTGCAAGTTAATTGGACACATATATCCAGACCATTTATGTTTGAGATGTAATGGAGAAGATAATATTATCCCAGAAGTTCAACTGGAATAGAAGAAGATAAGGACGACAGCTGGGAGATACACAACAAAAGATAGAAAGACACGGAGCAATAATAGAAAGATAAGAAGACAAAAACATTAAAGTAAAGAAAGCGACATAAGGAAGATTAAATAACTTTTCTTGACTTATTTACGTAAGTTATTATATAGAAGGCCATTATTAGCCTTAACTTTTTAGGACCTATTGTATAGGTTTTTTGACTTTTAACATGTATAGCATTATTAGTTCTTGTCATTTTTAGGATAAGTAAATTATTACTTTAGGATACTTGTATAGTAGAAAATAGTTTACGCGTTTTCTTTTAGGCTATAAATATGTAACACTTTCGAAAAGATAAAGGCAAGACTTCATGAGTTGAAGCAAGCCTCCTCTTGTACACAAACAACTTTTGAATATTTAATAAAAATAGGTATATTTCAAAGGAAAAGCTATGGATGAATAAAGTCTAGAATTCTCAAACCTACCAGAACAGGTATTTTCATTTATAATTATGAATAGCTAAATTCATAAATTCCTTACAATCATAATATGATAAAATAAGTTCATTTTAGTTACTATATAGTAGAATTATTCGAAGAATAATATGTTACAAAGTTTATTTGCAAAGAGGAAAAGAAGAAAAATCCCTAAGAACTATGCCATCCTAAAGGTGAAACCGGTGCGGCAAAAAAGCCATGATAGGGGAGTCACCAGTGTAGAGGCGCTGTTTAAGGGAATAATATCCAGATTACCATGTTAATAGTGACAAAGTAACATAATTATTTAAGAATAATCTACTACATTGTAATCTAAGATGATCATATTTTGTTATGTATATGATTGGAAGGAATATTTTGTAATAGCATCATATAAAAAAGAATGACTACCTACTTATCCGATGAAATGGTAGATAAATTTAAAATACTTGCTTTGTATGTACTTAAGGACATAGAAATTGTAGATATATGAACAATCATATGAGAAAAAATATTTGACAAACATTTTTTGACTAGAATAAATTGCATACCACACCTACCTAACTACTCTTACAAATTCCTACATACCAAACCTACACATCAACCATAATAACTTACGTATATTTAGAATATTGGAAAATGGATATGAAAAATATACAATTAATAGAAAAACAAATGAAAACAAATCTAGAAAAATATATGAGAACTAAAGATATAAAATATATAGAATTCCTTAATGAAAACATACAAAAAATATTAAGATTAAAACAAACAACCACTAAATATTATGATAAAGTATTTAATAACCCATAAAACCTAAGCATCATATGAACAATATGGCAAGCTATATATCTGATGAAATTAAGATACTTGTTTTATATATCATTAAAGACTTACAAAATAGAAGACATAAAGAAAATAATATGGGAAAAAATATTTAATGAAGAATCATTAAGTCTAGAATGGTTAGAAGATATGCATGATTTTAGCTTATATTATTCAGATAGTTATTACTCAGATAATAATAGTTATTGTTCAGATGGATATTATACAGATTAAAAATATTAGAATATATTAAAAGAGTTAGAGAAAAACAAAGTTGGCTATATGAAGAAATTAATTATAAAAATCAGCTTAGAAGATGAAGAGAACAATAAAAAGAAAGATTAATTTGGATAAATAAAACCATGAAACAACTAGAATTAAAAGATAGTTTAGAATATGATTTAGACATAGAATTATTCATAGAAGAAAAAGACAGGATAATTAACGAAGTAGATAACCTAGAATTTAATATCAGCTATAGTATAATCAGAATAAATTATTACAAAGAAAATTGCAGTATTACAACTATTTTAGGATAAAATGATAAACTATGAATATTTAAAATATTGGACATAAGATATGGATGAAATAAGATTAACAGAATACTTATGAAAGAGAATTTAAGTGAATATTTTAGAACAAAAGTTTTAGAATATTTATAATACCTTCAAAATAATATATAAGAATTACAAAGACTAAGAGAAAAAACTAAAGAATACTACAGTAAAGCTTTTAATCAAATACCATCTAATCACCGCCAAGATATGAACATCAATAAAAATAAAAATAAAAATAGAAATGTTTAGAGAAGTTAACAAATATCCACGCACAAATAAAAATAGATCCATTAGAGTTATAATAGATCTATTTAAGTTATCTGAGTTATCCACACCCCTTAAATTATAAATTTTGTTATAGTTCTTTTAATTAAATTAGATAAAAATTTATAACATTTAGCCCCTAACTACAATTTACAGTGATCATTGAACCTTATCAAGTTATCCTTTGAGGTACAATGAACAACTTACATAAGTTTCTTCTCGTTAATTTTATTTTTAAAACTTTCTTTGTTTATTTTGCCAATTAGACCTGGGATTGAATTCTTAATCATTAAAAATCAAATTGTAGAACCAAATAAAAGTTCTATGAGAAATCTCAATTATCTTTGTTTACTCTGTTTTCATGTTATCCTGTGTTGAATAAAGCATATACATTCCTGCATTTTTAACATTTATTTGTAGTCAAGAGTCTATTGGAAACACTCTTCCTAGCCTCTTAATGAAAGAGGTAAGGTCTGCATACATCACATCCTTTTTGAACTCGTGAAATTATGCTAATAATATCATTGTTGTTGTAGTATATTATGATATCATAATATATGAATTCTAATCTTGAATTTTTTTTACATAGGTTGTGGAAGGTAGAAATCAAGACTAGTTGCTACAAAAACTACTTTTTCAATGATCTTTTGAGAAGAAGCCTCCATTTTATTATCTTCATTTTGTTAATGTTTAGTATATCTCAGTTAGACTTTCAAGTAGGATGAATTTTGGTCAATGTTGATTTTTATTTAAGCATATCTACTGAGATATCATCTCATGAATGTCATTTTGGTTGTTCTTAATTAATATATGACAGTTTTTTAAATTTATTTTGCTATTATATATTTCTTCTTTTAGTATGTTGTTTCTTTTAAAATTTGTATAACGCTCTTTATAATGAATTTAAGATATTTCTATATTATTTCGGTTTCAAATTATGAAAACCTAGCTAGCTAAATACAAATGGTTGTGATAAGTGACGAAAATTTTGTTCGTAAAAGCTTTAATTTTACCTTCTAAAACCATCATATATTCATCACATATTCGCCATCAAATTACAACATTTGGTGACAAGAGGAAATTTTGTCCCTAAATAGCCCACTTATTACCTACAAATTAACTTTGTATTTTGTGACAATTGCTATCATCACTAATTATGACATATTCTAGTGATAAAATTATTTCGTAGGTAAAAAGAGTATTTTTAGTGATGACGTGATCGCTTTCAGCTACAAAATGATAAGCAAGTAATGTTGTCACTAATTTATACGTTTAGAGACGAATAGAGAATGCATATATAAAAGATAGTATTTAGTGACAAAATAATATTTGTTCCGCGATGAAATACATAGAAGATTAGAGACAAATTAATTCATCACTAATTCAAATAAATAATTAGCGACACACCATTCTCATCGTCATTATAACTCCTTTAGTCACAAAACAAATACTATTACCTACAAAAAATATAATTTCTGTGACGAACAAGATTGTCTTAAATGCTACGCATTTGGGGACACCAAATATTTTCGTCATTAATTGAAGGCTATTTAGTGACGAAGCACTAAGTCGTCTCAATATACATTTAACGACCCATGGTTTAGGGAAGAACGAGTGATAATTATATTTTCGTCATGAAAGGTATTTTGTGACGAAATATGATTTTTTTATGACAAAATATTTTGTCACTGATAAATGAATTTGTTGTAGTGTTGATTCATCTTCTTAAGATTTTCTTTTTCTGAACTCTAGTGCTTTCTGTTCTTTCTCTATATTTGTTTGGTTTCTATAGATTTTCTTTTTCTATAATCCAGTGCTTTCTCTTCTTTCTCACTCTTTGTTCTGCTTTCTCTGAAATACTCCATGTATTTTTTACTTCTATTTCTGGCTTAATCTTAGTAATAACTGATGCTGGGATAAAAGGTCTATCGTACAACTCATCCACTATTTTCTTGATCTCGGCCACCTTACTTTTCACCTCTACAATATCTAGGATTTTGTTGCTCCCAAAATGACGAGTCATCCGCTTCTCAAATGCATCTAATCTACCCTGTACCCATTCGTCTTGGTCTTCTAGCTTAGTCTAAACCTAGGGCTTCACACCTTATTCTATATACCAAACTTTTGTTTCCAACATGGCCAATCTCTTCATTGTCACATCCCACATAGCCTGTGAGATCACTATAAAGCTAGTCGACATCTCTTTTGCAGAGGTAAGCGAGGTGGTACAGATTGTGTAGGAGGAGGGGAACTGGATGTACCCGCTACATCAAATGTTAGTGGCTTACTCTGCATACCTCCACCTATGATGTCACCTGTCTTAGTCTTCCCAGTAGCCATACTATGACACTTGTATATTTCATCTCCTCGCCTCACTTGTCTAGCCATAGGGTTTGCTAAATCTATAATGAATCCCAAATCCATAGTGTTTTTAGTCTAATCAAACTAATCAATCCTTAGACGTTCCAACACTCATGTAACCAAAAATATCTGAGTGATCATACATGGATAAGCTAGAAGTAGCTTTTATCCACCCACAGCTCGATCATGTATTTCTCTTGCTAAATATTCACCACATCGAACTCATACCTCATAATCAAACTATCTAGCAATGCCGCACAAATCAGACTTAGCATGTTGTCTACAGAAGTAGGACAAAGTTTATGTTGGTCCAGTGTTTACAATGTCCTATCAGGAAACTGAAACTTAACCACATGGGTACAACAGTCTATAGATGCATAACAAGAATAAAGCCAATCCATACCCAGATTAAGGTCAAAATCCACCATGTCCAACTCTATCAAATCAGCAAGTATGACTCTATGAAGAACAATAACAGGATAATTTTT
>NC_061115.1:85970182-85977882 GCF_002878395.1 Capsicum annuum | reverse complement strand
AGATAGATCATTTAGATTATCTTAAAATTTTAATCTTATATATACTTGAAAACATAGAAATTATAGATATCAAGAAAATAATATTAGATGAAGTAATAGACTACGAAATTGAAACTATAAATTGTCTAGAACAGTTATACGAAGAAATTTACCCAGAAGGATATTATTCAGATTAAAAAATGTTAGAATATATTAGAAAAACTAGAGAAAATCAAGAAAATCTAAATAATGAAATTAATTATAGGAACCGAATTAGAAAAATAATGGAAAACCTAAAAGAAAAATTAGTATGGATAGAAAAAACCTTAGAAAATTTAGATAAAAGTACATATGATAGTTTATATAATTTAGAAAACTCACTACAAGAAGAACAACACAAGATAATAAATAACATTGAATATCTAGAATTAGATATACATTATAGTACAGATAGGATAAATTATTATACAGAAATTTGTAACTCTGCAATTACTACAGGATAAAATAATTAATGAATATATCTTACGAAAAAAGTAAATCATTAAAAGATATTGAAATAAAATTTAAAAAATATCCACGCACATATAAAAATAGATTCACTAGAAACCTAATAAATCTATTAAATACATATAATCCACGCACCCCCCTACAAATGGTTTAACAATTCTAAATCAACTAAATTTGATTTTAAGAAGATTTGAATATCTAGAAATAAATATAAAAGCGTTAGAATAAGAAAAATTTAAGAAGTACCAAATTTTAAAATTTTAAAATACGTAATATTATACGCGCGAGACACGAGCGGTTAAACTAGTAGCCCAAAATATGTATAATATGTGTATACTAATTATATATATATATATATATATATATATATATATATATATATATATCTATCTATCTGTATAATTAGTGATAATTTATACATTTATTATACATAAATTATACAATAATAATACATTTCTTATATATACATAGAGATTGTTTCATTATTTATGATATATTTTCCAGACATATACATATCGATAAAATTTTATACTATGATGAAAATAGTTGTATAAATTAGTGATACAAAAATGATACAATTTTTTCTGCCCATAATACATTTTTCATACACACATAGTAATGATACGTTTTCTACATAGTAATGATATTATTTTATACGGAACGAAACTATTTTAAAGAGGCTAAAAACCTTTTCTAAGCTTCTTGGGCCATCTGATATCCATCATTTCTGTTCTTGTTCACATAATACATTGCTCTACTTGTAATCAATAACAATAGTAGCCAAAGAAAATTTTGTATTTTGCTACGAATTTTTTCCATCGCAAATAGTTGAATTATTCAACTACAAATTTTAAAGTCGTCGCTATTTATACCTAGAAAATTTTGTGACAAATTTTTACTGTCACTAAATCACAGATTGATTAGAGACAATCAAATGATCGTTACTAATTATATATATTATTAGTGACAAAAACTAATGTCACAATTAAATATAAAATTTATGGCTAAAGCTTACAACATCTAACTACAAAATATAATTTGTCACTATTGTAACAACATATTTTTTGTGACAAAATATTTTTGTGTCCAAAAATTAATTAGTTTTAAGAAAAAAAGTTGATTTGTCACAAACTAGATAAACTATTAGTGATGAAATAATATGTCAAGGATAACACATAATTCGTGACTAATGTTGCTTAATAAAATGGCGCCAACTTATTTTTTGGTGGAAAATTTTAGAGGACAAAATTATGCTATGAAAATTTGTATTTTGTTACTAAAAATATGTGACCCATGTATTTAACGATGAAAGGTAACTTTTTTCATTAAAAGTGAACGATTAGTGATGAATTTTAAATCGTAGCTAAAAAATTTGTAGCTAAATATCATATTTTTGTAGTACAAGACAACATTCAAAGTGAGAGGGACCGGCATGTGAGGGTCCAAAAGATGTTAGCTGGTGTCGATAGCTCAAAACTAGCAAGCGATAAGGTTGAGGGGGCAATGATACAACCTCAATATCTGATGTACCACTGAGTGCATCAGCTACAAACAGTGCCAATATTTCAAAGACCATCCCAACAGTTGATGAGACTATAGTTGAGAATGGTGGGACCAGCTCTGAGGGCCTACATGATGATACTATATGAGCTGGTGCCTTGAGCTCCCAGGAATGTCCTCCCCCCTTGTATTACATTGATAGATAAACTGGGGACAATGCATAGATTTTAAGTTGGTGGTGGGGGTGTACAAAGGTCACCACGGGTTACACTTGTCCTGTTTCAAAACCCGTGGCCACAATCTGAAAACACTGAGAACCAGCATGTTTTTGTTTTGTTGTTGTTTTTGTTTTTGTTTCTTGTTTGCTGTAATAGATAAAAATAGGAAGGAAATTTGTACCTACGACACTAGAGTTAATTTTAAATGATTTTGATTTTGAATAATTATGCTAAAAAATTGATGCCACTCTTAAAGTTTTGCTAGACAATTCGGTTTATGTGATTTGTATCTATGCCTAGTTATCTGTTACTAATTTAATGCCATCATTGGATTCTTTTATTATCTTTGTGTTCCAAATTGATATACATGGCTGGGTTCTTGAAAAGTTAAATCTAGGAGGGGAATAAAATTGTTGAAAACTAAATGGAAAAGTCACTACCATAGGTATCTTAGGATCCTTTTGTTTAAGCACAATTGTGGCATTAGAGTTTTTGATATTTTTTTGCCTCAAGAAATGCAAATGTTCTAAGTTGAGGTTGTTGATGGATCACGGAAACACGATACTTTTGATTCTTAAAATAAAGAATTTATGCTTGAACTTAGGTCATTTTGGTAGATATGAAGTGGTTTGTGATTGTTGCAGGTGAAACGGGTAAATAATAGTCTTGGAATGAAATTAGAATAAAATTATCTGAATATGATGAATTCTGCAGATGATACGAGTCACCTTAAAAGTCCCCAACACAACATACAACTCGTAGGATGACCTTAAGCACAACAATGACAAAAACCAAGCAAAAAAATAAAGTGAAGGATAGATATGACTGGAGCATACGAATCGTCAGATGAGGCTATGAGTCTTGAGAAGCAGTCATCTAGAGAATAGAAACTATATCTAGATTTAGAGTTGAAGTTACAGAAGAAGATGAGTCAGAAGATTTTAGTACGACTCGTATTTACCAACCATACGAAGATCAATGTCTAGAGCATGGAAAAATCAAGTCCCAGGTGGTGACGAGTGAATACCATGAGTCGTATGGTAAAGGTATGACTCATGAGGCTGAATCATAAAGATAACAGAAAAATAGGAGCCCTAGAAGATCAAACACTGGAGAACATACGACTAGCACAGTACGAAAAGCTTACGAGTGGACGATGCGAGTCGTACCTTGTGCCAACATTACCTTTCCTATTTTATTTTAATTAGGATTTCTGGGTTAGTTTGAGATATTATAAATACTTTAGGTTTATTCTAGTATTAGGTTACACATTTTAAAAATATTTTTACTACTTTTTACATAGTTTGATTATTACGAAAGACTTCTTGAGATTTTTGGGTTTTTATTCAATTGATGACTTTGAATTTTATTCATCTTATTCTTGTGCAATTAATTACATGTTTTCTTTATTGATTATCATGTGTTGTTGCAACATCATGAGCAGCATATCTCGCTCACTAGGGTTGTGGGAACCCTAGTAGATTAAGTACGTAGAGAAAGTTGGAGATTTATCCATTCTCTATTGTGAATAAATGTATCTTAATTGTCTTCATATTAATTGACCTTAGAGCTACTGCAGAAACTTGAGGATTGCCTGTATTCAATAACATCCTCACAAAAAAGTATAAGATTTAGAAAAGGGTATTAAGATAGTAATTTGATATTCACATCAATCTTATTATTCTTACATCATATCTATTTATATCGAGACTCAAAAGGTGAGAGTTGAACTGAAGTCATTGTCAAGGAGCAATAAGGCGACGCCCTGAGACTCACAAGGTAAAGTGTGATATTTATCATTACATTTACTAGATGGTTGATAATACAAAGCTTGTTAACTTTACATATAGAGCAACAAAATAGGTGGTTGAACATGAGAAATTTATGAAGCTGAGAAGTCAGGGAGAACACAATCCTAGTGTTCTTCTTACATTGTTTACAAAATCAAAGCATTCAAGTTTGGTTAATACTTACTGTTTACTTCAATTTCCCCATTTACTTTTTGGTACTTCTCATGAGTTTCACCTAGTTAAGCAACTATTTAATATTTTTTAGGTGGGTTCGACCCCAACCTGGTTTGGGTTACTATATTTGACATCGACTGTAGTATACTTCTTCGAAGGTTAGTTTTTGAGCAACATCAACCAGCCTAAGCTCCATTTGGATTTATTTCTTCTTTAGTGAATAAAGATGTATTGTGTTAGTTGTCGGGTGGATATTTATTTTCTTTTTAGTGCATAGAGATGCATTGGTTCTATTGTTGGGATTTGTTTGGTTGTGCCCCATCTGATGGTGCACAATCTTTAGATCTTAGTGGTACTAAGGCGTAGGCACAACCTATAGGTGCAACTTTCAGTTTTGAGTTCCTTCTTATGCCGGTAGTTGCTCAACTGATAGTCACACAACCAGTGGTTGCCCAACCTAATATGTCTACAGAGGAGTGAAAGATGTTGGGAAAATTTTTTAGATTAGATCCACTTAGGTTTTCTGGTGCACCGGACGAGGATGATTATGAGTTTCTGATTTCTTGTGAGTATAGGCTCTATAATTTGGGCCTTGTTGAGACTCGACATGGATTACACTACTTTTTAGTTGGACTTGGAATCTCGACATTGGTGGAGAGGTAATCTTGATTCTAGTTCAACTGTATCTTCTCTTTTGACATGAGCTCAGTTCTCCAAAATTTTCTTGGAAAAGTACATGCCTCATATTCTTAGGGATCATTGAGAAACTAGTTCTTGAAGCTGGATCAAGGCTCCATGATCATTGTAGAGTATGAGGCTCATTTTTATGAGTTGTTTAGACATGCTTCTTGTATTCTTACTACTTAGTATGAAAAGGTTCATTACATTATCTGAGCATTGAGACTTTCTCTTAACATGTCTACACAAAGTTTGGTTTCTGCGGGTAGGTATTTTGTTGAGTTCTCTAATCAAGCTCAGTTTATGGAGGAGATGCATTACGAGGACCAAAAGAGTTGTGATAAGAGGCTGTAATATCGGGGTAGATTTAGTGGGAACCGTAGTAGCTCCCAATTTAGAGGTAGTGGTTCTCAGGGTAGCTACCATCCGCGCAATCTGCTTTAGCATCAGGGTCATTCTAGTAGAGCCATTAAGGCAACACTTTAGATTACCGGTGGAGGTCAGTCTAGCTCTATTAATTGTCATGGCCAGGGTTATGTTATGTATTCAAGGGGATTATTTTCTATCTTTTATAGTCTTGGTTGTTATTCCAGATCAGTTGGATCTTTTAGTTTCAGTCCAATGCCTAGGGCATGTTATGGATGTAGAGATTTTTTTCTCACTTTTTGTGAGAGCGCCCCAATTATCGAGCAATTATTCTTTCATCTCAGAGTGTTCCACCTATTAAAGCATTTCATCCCTTAGCTATAGGTTGTATCAATGGTTATAAGGGTGGTCCCCAGGGTGCTCGTGGAGGTTCTCAAGAAGGTAAAACAAGGGGTTGGTCAGGAGCCCAGCCTGTTAGCGGGCATAGTCAGTTATATGTAGTACCTGCTAGACCTAAGGCCGAGTCTTTGGATGCTATTATTATAGGTACAATTTTGGTGTGCCATTAATGGGCTTTTTCTTTATTTTATTCAGGATCTACTTATTCTTATGTGTCTGCTTATATTTTACCACGGCTAGAGTTATCTTGGGATTCAATATCTATGCCATTACGTGTATATAGTTTCGTGGATGATTCTTTAGTAATGAATCAGGTTTTCAGATAATGTGTTGTGACTGTTAAAGATATGGATACTCATGTTAATCTTACAAGACTATACAAGGTTTATTTTGACGTTATTTTAGGCATGGACAGGTTATACAACTATTATTCAATCCTGGATTATTTTGCCAAGACTGTTACCTTAGCTATGCTCGGCGTACCCCTAATAGTGTGGCAGGGAGCTGTTAGCAGCAAGCCCATTGAAATTAATCCTTATATCTGTGCTAGGAGTATTATTTCAAGGTATTGCAAGTCTTACCTTACTTATATTTGTGATGTTAGTATGGAGAGTTTATCGCTTAACTTTATTCTTGTAGTTCGTGAGTTCCCTGATGTTTTCCTACCAATCTACCTTATATTCCTCCAGCCTGTGATATTGAGTTTGTTATTGATCTCAAGTCTGACAGCATACCTATTTCTATGTCACCTTATTGTATGTTTCCTATCGAGCTTAAGGAGCTAAATTCTCATCTTCAGGATTTTTTTGGTAAGGGTTTTATTAGACCGAGTGTGTCTTCTTTGGGATATCATGAGTTTTTTATGAAGAAGAAATATGGCTTAATGCCTACGTATATTGATTATAGTGGCATGACTTGATTTATGAGTCATGATGGCACCTACTAAATTTCATCAATAGGTAAGCCAAACCAAAACCCAAAGCTAACGCAATGGGTTAATTTGGTGGAAAATGCCTAACATAGGCAAATTTCAAGAACATAACATATAAATAGGCCAAGTGTCTAAATAGATAAAAACAGGAGATAGAATATATCATGCCACGGCCTGGTAGAGCCAGTACAAGAGCATCTAATAATAGAAATACAACCAAAGTATCTTGTGTAGCCAATATATCTGTCTTAAATTAATAGACTGAATATAAAAAGATAGAATAAAATGAGTGACCCAGACTCCAAGAGCTCACCCTATTCCGGATAACAACACCATACGAACATGAATCAGAAGTGGCAACTAGTACTTGGATCTACACCAAAAAGGTACAAAAGTGTAATATGAGTACCAAAGCAATGGGTGATCGGTTGGCATCATTAGACGATTGAGTTAAATCATAATATAAGTATGATAAAATGCAATATAATATAACTAAGTCAAGGTATAGAAACGAACCTGAATCATCCCCCATAGGTGTACACAATAAGCGAATACCTTGAACAATAACATAATGTAACATAATATAACACAAGAAATCATTACCTACAAAATTAGCTCCCATACGCCAATTTGTGAGGAAAAGTAAATAACTCATCACAGACTCCAATATGTTTGGAGAGCACACCCAAGGATAGAATTACACAATCAACCAATATTATAGGCTAACCTTCATCGTCATTTCACCATCACTCCAAAATTTACCAACATTCGATAATGTTACCATTATTTAAAAAACTTATACTCGTTACTCACTAGACACTATTTATTAGCTAACCATCTCTTATAGACTAATTCATTTAGTAACTAGCCATTATGTAACCTCTAATCATCATTTGTCAACTATTCATCATTTTTCAACTAGATACTTTACCGCTAGAGTTAATTTATATCATGCCACATTATAACTATTTCCTCATTTTACAACTTAGCATAATATCCACTTTCAATCTCACACCCTGATATTGTTAATCATAAGAAATATATCTTTATAGAATAATATGCATATTCAGACTTGAACCGGTAAATAAAATCAATATCCGGAGTTGAACTGGTAAATAATAAATAGCTGAACTCCAATAGGTAATTATATCATTAGTG
>NC_061115.1:85964117-85967182 GCF_002878395.1 Capsicum annuum | reverse complement strand
AGTATGGGTATCTTATCTTGTATTTCAATTTCTCATAGAAAATAAGCATGGAATATCAGCCCTTAGCCAACTTGGTGGTATAACTTGATATTTCAAACCCAAGAAGGATTCTTGCTAGTGTTGAAGTGAGGTCCTTGCTATATCAGCAGATTTGGGATCGTTAGTTTAAGGATAAGAGATATTTCATCATCCATGATCAGGTATTGAGTAGTGAGTCTAAGAGGGCTACAATCTATTCCAAGGGTGTCTTGAGATTTGATAGCCGCATTTGTGTTTTGAGGGTTGATGAACTAGCTCAGACAATTCTACATGAGGATTACAACTCTATATTTTCTATTCACTCAGGTATAACTAAGATGTATAGAGATTTGAGACAACATTATTGGTTGAGTGGTATGTAGAGAGATATGGCAGACATTGTAGCTCGTTGCCTATATTGTAAACAGTTGAAAGTCGAGCATCAACTACCTAGTTTTTTATTTCGAGAATGCCCATTCTCGAGTTGAAATGGGAGCAAATTACCATGGATTTTATTGGTGGGTTTCCTCGTAATTCTCATGGTTCTAATGGTATTTGGATCATTGTTTATTGATTGACCAAGTCAACATATTTTATTCTTATTCAGATGCCCTTCAGTGCTGAGCGGTTAGCCCAAATCTATATTTGTGGGATAGTCTATTTTCATGGTGTGACTATATCTATCATTTCAGACAAGGGTTACTTCTAGATTTTGGTAAGCATTCTAGGAGGATTTGGGTACTCAGGTTAATCTTAGTACAGCCTTCCACCCACAGACAGAAGGGCAGTTAGAGTGGACTATTAAGGTTCCCAAGGATATACTCCAAGCCTCTGGTATGGATTTTGGATGTCAGTAGGAGCAATACTTAGCCTTTGTAGATTTTTCATATAATAACAATTACTATTTAAGTATTGAGTGGGTGCCCTTTGAGCTTTATATGGTAGGCGATGTCGTCCCTCGATAAGATGGTTTGAAACTTCTATTATTAGAACCCATGGTACTGACTTTCTTTAGGAGTCGTTCGATAGATTTAGGATGATTTAGGATAGGATGAGAGCATCTTAGAGTAGGTAGAAGTTTTATACATATCATAGACTTTGTTCTTTGAGATTTGGAGTTGGTGATTGGGTATTCATTCGTCTATCTCCCATGAAGGGTGTGATGAGGTTCGGTAGGAAAGGCAAGCTTAACTTTAAATATATTGGACCCTTTGTTATTCTTCGCATTGTTGGTGAGGTGGATTGTGAGTTATCCTTATCCTAAATTCTATTGTTTTCCATGCAATCATCCATGTTCCTAAGTTGTGGTAATACATTCCTAATCCATCATATGTGCTTAGATGGGACTCAGCCCAGTTAGATGAGCATTTGACCTTTCTAGAGGATCCTATGCTTATTTTCGATTATGATGCTAGGCAGTTGCACACTAGGGAGATTCTTAAAGTTAATGTTTAGTGGAGCCCCCGTCTTGTAGACGAGGCTACATGGGTGATTAAGAAAAAGATGCAGACCCGATATCCTCACCTGTTTGAGGCTTCAGGTACATCTCAGTCCTTTACTTTCATGGATGAAGGTTCTTTTAGTAGTAGATATTGTAATGACCCTTCAACTCATTTTCTATAGTTTTTCTTATTTTTTATATTTAGAGCTTTCTTATAGATTCCCCAAGTAATTTATGACTTTTTAAAACTGATAGTTCGGTTATCGAGCATTTTTTTGTTTTTTAGAGTCAATTCCTTATTTTGAAGTCTTTACTGGTTCAAATTGTCTATCGGGCAAAAATAAAAGTTAAACAATCTCATATGCAAATTTTAACTGTTCCAATAGCTCCAAAATACTAATTTTTGCTAGGTGGACCCTTTGTTTGTGTCCTGAGGCACTTGGGTTGATTTCAAACTATTGGTCAAAAGTTAAGAGAATGGCAAGTAGGTGTGGGACCCACTTTTATCAAAGAAACATCGAATGGAAATTTTGACTGTGCCATTGAGTTTGAAACATCAAATTTGATACGGTGGTATAATCTATTTGTGATACAGGATTTTGGATGAATCTTGAGGGGTTAGCGAAGACTCAGATTAAACTTTATGCTTCAGGTGGTGCAAACAACTGGCGTACCCCCTTTAGAGTACATTTTCTTTGTTGAAACAGAGGTCTGCTAAAGTTCCCAGAAGACCGTTTGTGCAGTAATCAGGATATCACTAAAGTAACACTAGGTTTCTTAAGCGGTGACTGCTTAAGCGGCCTAATGTCCACTTAAGCGGCACTAGTGGACCTGGGAAGGGTATAAATACCCTACCTGGCCCTTTTTTCACCATTTCATATCAATTTCCAACAAATTTAAACCCTAAAAAGTGGGAAATCTTGAGGATTACATTTGTGGATGATTTTGGGCTTGGATAAAGATTATTTATGCATTTCAACAAAATTTGTGGTAAGTTTCCATTAATTTCATGCTAGAAATCTCTTTCTTTTCCTGTAATCCCTAGAAACATGGTGGCTTGATTTTAACACCATTATAGCTCAAAATTCACCCATTTTTAGGGTTAATATTTCTTAATCATAGGGGGACGTTGCACTAGTTTCATAAATACGATTTTCATAGATAGGCCCCATGTCGAATTTTTACATAATTTTGGACTCGGAGCATAATAGTGCAATATGGATATCATTGTTCTTGTATTGATGAGTATATTATGATTTTAATAGTGTGGTACCTAGAGAAAGCTTCTCAGAAGGGGATATCAATGATTTAGAATATTCTTTGAGCTTTCTTTGGCGTTTAGGTAGGCTAGGTTTACCTTCTTCATAGATTTACCTATCCCATAGTATGATTATGATATTATGCTAGATGTGGGGTGGGATTTAGGTGTTAGAATTATGAGTGAGTGTATTTAGTTTAGTTGAGTCGTTACGCTATCTTGAAACCATAGAATTAGAGAAGATAAAGTAGTAATTCATTATATAGTTGGATTGAAGTTCCTGGTATATGTTTCAAATGGGAATGCCTTAATTACTCACGGTAGGCAAAATTTCTCTAGTTCTACATG
>NC_061115.1:85872194-85961117 GCF_002878395.1 Capsicum annuum | reverse complement strand
TAGAGTAGGATTGTCCTTAGTTGTTCAAGTTAAGGGAATTGCCTTAGTCGCTATTATTGTAGGTAGGATTGCCTTAGTTTTTCATGTTTTAGAAGAATTACCATCTTAGGGGAAATTATTGCTAATTCAACATGTAGGAATGAACCTAGATACGTTAGCCTAGTCTGGGGTAGAAGTTACCTAAGTGGTTTTTTGGGGATTAGAAGTTGTCCCCTCTGGCCCACCTTAGGCCAACACTTGCGATAACTTTGTAGACTCATTTACGAATGATATACTCTTACTAATGGTAGTTTTGACACTTGAGGAGGTTGTATATAATTACTAAGTATGTTAGTTTGATATTGAATGATTGATGCAAATTTCGACTATCGCTAATGATATTTTTCATATTTATTACTAAGGATATAATTTATGAATATGAATTATGGCTTATTGTAACGACCCAATTTGCTGAACCGGAATGCTACACGGTGCTCATGACCCCGAAGGACCACAAGATAACCCATGAATAATATCTGTACCTTATACTGCATAAGATAGCATAATAATGCGAAACATGCATTGAAAGGACATATGGTTCGATCATGAACATAACTGAATAATGTAATATCTGCGTAGGGTAATAGAATACCCAAAATGAAACTGAAGTCTAAAACATGATAGTCTGTATCTAGTCTGCATCTAGTCTAAAAGCTTCTATTGTCTGAAGAATTTGAATAAGGAGTTTATGGGACATGTCCCCAACTAACTCCAACTAATAAGCTAATCAATGAGATACTAGAAAATCATTTTGTCCTCGAAGTGAGGAATCACTTCTACTTTGACTGCTGAATCTAGAATCTAAAGCTGATCTGGAACTCATGTACCTATGGTGTAACATAAAAAGAAAGCACTATAGCGCAAATACATCAGTACATATGTACCAAATATACATGTGAGGTAGGCTCTATGCAATGGTTCACATACATGAATAATGCTAACTGACTGTCTAACATGAACATGAGAATACATGCATAAATACGTAACTATAACTGACAACGTGATTTCGTGATTTCTGAGTCTGTATACTGGTAACATGACATGCTAGTAGTGGATATGATTGAAACATGAAGGACTATATCTGAATAATGCTGATAACATGGGTGACTGTATCTGAGTATAACTGATAACGTGGGTGACTGTAGCTAACAGTCCTGAATCTGATGGAACTATCTGAGTTCCATACTGTATCTGAGTTGACTGTATTTGATGGTCCTGATTCTGTAACATGAAACTGTGGGAAGTAGTATCTAACCGACATGCCCCACAGGTGCTATAATAGCTGAGCTGGGTTCCAATCTATGCCCTAATTGGAAGGGTGTCAATACCGCGCTACTGGTAAGAACAACATGTGAGTAACCCTCATCTAATAGGTAAATCTAGTGAGGACGGTGGGAACCCACACATAACAGGTTAAGCCACCTCATCTACCCTCATATAGCAGGCTATGATGTCTCAACCTATGCTGGCTACATACTTCTGGAATGCAAGCATTGCTTCTAGGAATCACACCTCGTATAACAGGTGAAACCCCATCCTTGGGTTCACTCGGTGCTAATTCCTACTCCCATATGAATGGACACTGAACATGGTTTACTGAACTGAACTAAGCATGGACGGAGTCATGAGATCATGGAGATTTTTCTTGAGTCATAAGACTATCTGAAGTCTAAGAGTTCATAGCTTGACTGAGAGTATCATGAAAACATGACATGGATCTAGGCACACAGCAAATATTTTGGGTACAAGTACCTCCAGGACTCGATAGAAGGAAACTGACATAGCATGATTTACTTGAAGACTTTACTATCATCATAATACATACCACCTTCATGGGAGCATTTCATCAAACATGTAATAGGTATGATCTTGTACGTTTATGGGGATTTCATGATATCATGCTAGTTAGACAATATTCCTTCATCTAGGCATTTAATCAAATATATGACAGGCAGGTACATGTAAACATTATTATTCAATTCTAATTTCATCATTCAAGGGTTTAAATCTTAGGGTTGCATGAATCTATGGCTATAGTAATTAAACCCACATAGAAACTATCAACAATCATGAAGTAGAATCCAATTTCACATCTATCAAATATGAACATGAGCAGCCAAAACATGAAAACATATAGAAAATCCATAACTTGAGTTTAGAAAAGGGATTCTTGGACTTCATGGACAAAAGGAGTCCATGAATGAACACTATATATACCTTAGATTGAGATTTTGTGAAGATTGATGGTGAAACCTTATTGAAATCGAACCTTCTATGAAAACCCTAGCTTGAGTTCTTGAGAGTATTTGAGAAACACATCAATATTTTGAATGAATAAGGGCTAAATCCCATGTTTGGAAGCTTATATAGGGGGGGGGGATTAACCTTTTTAACCCTGGAAACATAATTTAATTTTCAGTAAAATTTCCCAAATTGGGCCCTTGGCGCGATGCGGCTTATCGCGCCGAGTAAATGGAAATTGACAATTGGGCAACTGCATGGTGGCGCGATACGGAGCTATTACGTTGCCACCTTTTCTACAACCTGAAAGTTTAGCGCGATGAACCAGTATCACAGAGCAACACTAGAATTTGACAATTTCCATTTGATCTATCTCCGCGACGCACTGAAGGCTCATGTCAAACAGTGTCTCACTAAAAAGGCTCTAACTTTTCGCTCGGGTGTCGAATTTGGGTGAATTATATATCGATGGAAAGCTTATTCAATTTTCCACATGATAGGAAGTGAAAATTATGGAAGTACCATGTGTATAAGAATTAATTATTAATTCAAAGAAAGTTCTAACATCCTTAAGATAATTTTCAAGCTAAGAAAAAGCATGGGTATTTACACTTATACATGCGTCTAATGGCATTGCTTCTGAATATGATTATTGACAATTCATATTGATAGACTTAATGCTATAGATATCGGCTATATTAAGGGCTTATGTCTTATATATATGATACGGTTCATAGATATTGTGTCACTTATGAATATGATACGACTTATAAATACGATAGGGTATGGCTTATAGACATGGAATGGCTTATATGTATGATATAGTTTATTATATGATGTAGCTTATATATATGAGTAATGGATTATAGATATGATGGGTGGCCACGATATATGATATTGATATAAATTCTGTATATGCTTCATAATATCGATTATAAATATTAGTATTTCTGTGGATTCTAGATATGGCTAATAATATGGCTTATTGATGTAATTATGGATGATAACTGTGGTTTTGATTCTTGGTTTGGTGTATAAAATTAGTAGAGGGATGGGTTAGCTATGGTATTTGGTAGAATCTATTGAGTTTGACTTATTGAAATAGCTCACTAGAATGGTTCATTGGTAAAGTTTATAATATTGAGTTTCAATTCAAGTCCTGCAATTGGTGAGGGCGTTGCTGATATGAGTTTTGGTTCAAATCTGGCAAAATTGATAATGATAAAGATGATGCTATTGTGTTCCGATTTGGGTCATGGAAAAATTTCTGATGATAATGATGATGCTATTGCGTTTCGATTTGAGTCCGATGTTGAGGGTTGGTTATGATATGATATGGGATAGATAGATTCTTGGTTATGGCATGCCAGATGGTAAATTATGATTTCTTTTCAATTGTTAGTTTCCTTGATTGTACCCTCTAGGCTTATGCAAGCATGTGTAGGGTTATTTACTTTCCGCACTTATGGATTAAGGGGGCCAATTTTGTAGTTAATGGTATGATCCACATGTTATCAGTCTAGTATGGATTTATTTATCTATATGCTTAATTCCTAGCTCGCCCTCTTTATCTCGACTTAGCTTATGTTATTTTTTATCTTATCGTATTTATATCATGATTTAGCTTAGTTGGCCAATTATGACAACTGAGGACCAGTGGTTTTGGTACTCACACTACACTTCTATAACTTTTTGGTGCAGATTCGAGTACTAGTTGCCGTTATTGAGTTGACATTCGTGCAAAGTTAATTTCGGAGATTGGACGAGTTCTTAGTGTCGTAGTTAACCTTCTTCCCTTATCTAGTTTTTCATCTTTGAGATGAATTGTATTTGACTATTCTAAACTCATAGTTTTTTTGTAGGATGTCATGACTCGATTTTTGAGTCATGATGGCACCAACATAACCCACCAGTAGGTAAGCCAACACCTTAACCCGGAGCTAATACAATGGGTTACCTTGGAAGGAATGTCAAACATGGTCCCTGTATGGGAAAACAATATAACAAAGTCATCCACAAGGAAAAAACTAACATTCGAATACCAATCCAATGACCTGGTAGTATTAGTACAAAAACACCTCTAAATTCGACAATAGAAATTACAACTCAATGTCTAATAGACTTAAATAGTCTCATATATTCGTTTAGAATGCAAAAGACAGAATTGTAGTATGAGTACCAAAATACGGGTACTCAATAGGCATCATCGGCCGACTGAGCTAAATTATAATGTAAGGACAATATAGTGTAAGACAATAACTTAAAGTCAAGGTACAAAATCGAACTTGCAACATCTTCAATATCACTATCTAATTAACTAATCAACTATAACAATAGTACAACATTCCATATCCAAATATACCATAACCTTCATACAACATGAGTAATCATTTTGGAAGTGTAAATCCAAATATATACAATAACAATCAATAAATTACCATAATCTACACAACTACCACCATTAAGTATAAAGCCAAGGAACTTACCACGACATCCCATGCCATCGGGAAGTATACTCAAGGAAAACAAACAAAGAACTTGTCACAACATCCCATACCACCGGAGAGTACACCAAAAGATCAATTCATCAACATATCAAGTCACAAAAATACAAGCAACACACCAAAGCCACAGGTTGTAAATGCCCTCCATGGCCTCTTACCGAGTTCTACAATCACCATCAGTACCCCAATTTGACAAAATAAAGATGATATCCCCATAACATAGTTATATAGTTATTTAATCTCTAATTCATTAATAAACTTCATGTATAGCCTATACTAGCTAGCCTACAATTCCATGAGCCACTAGTTTGCAAGTCTAATAGTTTACTAGTCATCAAATAAGTAAAAACTATAAGTTACCAACACTATTATTTATTCACCTATCACAAAGCCATCTTCTAGTTAGCCTCCTAATTATATAGGTCATCAATTAAGCCACTACATCATCACATACTATATGTCAACTTAACCACTCATCATACAATACTAGGTCTATTATAATTGAGTATGTCACAACCTTAAGGACTAGTTTCCATATTTTAGCTAAGTAAGGTTCACCAACTAGTTCACTAGGCTTCTAGCCTAGAAGTCATAGTCATTTATTAGAGACAACTAGTTATCACATAAGCCACTTCACTAGGCGAAATTCCATAACATAAACATTTATCGAAGTTAAGTAGATTTACTAGGTAAGCCCTTGGTTCTCCACAAGATTACACATATCAATTAGCCTTAACCCAATACTCGACATAATCTACTTCTAGATAGTAATTAGAGTTAATAAGGGTCACACCTTTTATCTAGTGATTAATCACAAAAAATTGATAATAATTTACTAAGGAAGACATCATGTAACAAGTACACAAATGGGTTTAGTCACACATGGCATAACCTCACATATATCCATGTATTCATATATACTCACCAAAAATAACATCGTCATAACATATTACCTCTTCCGGATTCACTAGTCATCATCATATTATCATACCTCCTCTTCTGGATTCACCAGGCATCATTATATCCTCTGTATTCATCGGGCATTATAATAACATCATTATACTATCCGAATTCACTGGGCATAATCATAATATCATTATATCCTCTGAATTCACCGGGCATCATCATAACATAATTATATCCTCTGGATTCACCATACATCATCATAACATCATTAAATCCTCCAGATTCACTGGGCATTATCATAATACAATTATATCCTTCGAATTCAGCGGGCATCGTCATAACATCATTATATTCATTGGATTTACTGGGCATCATCATAGCATCTACACATCCTCCAAGACAATGATATACACATACATATATAGTAAAAACAATAATGATATAAAACCCACAATGATAAAGTATAAGTTATGTAAGGTAACACATAACATATTACTTTACTATTAATCATCACTATAATATAAGTAGATACATGAGCATGAGTATCTAAATGATATATGCAATCACCACTTTCCAAGTTAACATGTTTATTAGCAAGTCAATTACAAGTCAAGTGCATGCTCTCTAGATGCCTCTTTTACTCCTACTTTTCACAATACTAACCCAAAGGAAAATCTTTCACATAAAGAATAGCTTAATTATTAGGCTTGGGTCATAGCAAGAGTGGTAACATAATTAGAGGTTCACTTGGTGAACTCATCAATAAGCCAAGCGATAGCATAATAATAGGTTCAATTTATAAGAGTTTCCAAGGCTATCCATATCATGACAAAAAGTTAATCAATCAAGTATGCTAATTATCCAGCCATCGACCACATGCATATCTGACAACTGGGTTTAACCATTTTAACCTCAATAACGTAACTTAGACGTTCATCAAATATCTTGGTAACTAAGGAATTACATCGTTCAAGCTTAAGGTGGGTCAAGTCCCACTTCTAAATCTCAATAATGCCAAATTTAACTTCAATAAGACTAACTTCTACCAGGAAGTAAGATAGGTTATCTAAATCACACCATAAGAGCTTATCAATCCTTTACTAGGCCTAGAATGGAAAATCTTCTTCAAGTATCCTTTCTAAGTCACCCCAAATACTGAGACCAATTCAGAACTAGTCATGTTTAGGTCAACATACTTTTAAGGTTAGTCAACAACATCCTTCACCTCTATTAGAGCAACTAAAGTATTCTCATCCTATTCATGAGACTACAAGTGGAACAATCCAAGGTTCTAGGCTATAGTCAAGCATCACATTTTTTTTATGTTTAATAGCCTATGAGAATCAACTAATCCCAAGTATCATTATTCACCCATTTATCATCTAAGACCCCGCTCAATCTCACAAGATATCATAAATATACTTCAATTTAGCTCAATCTAGCTACAAGTAAGCCTAACCTACCTTGAGTCTAAATTGCTAATGAACCAATAAGCTTTGCCTTCTCTTTTCTTAAAGATTCTTACATAAGCCAAGTTATCAACAGTATAATCTAAGCATCATTACAAGATTAACAACACGCATTATGGCACCATTGTGTCATGGGTCAAAAATGACACCAATCCCCAAGTAGGTCCCACCTTCAAAAAATGAGTTTGCGAGATCAACCCATTGCTCAACAATTAAGAGAGAGCTATAACCCTCAAGAAATTTGAGTAAATCAATTAGATTTATGGCTACAATTGTGCCTCAAGGACTTAGGGGTTTTAGGTATAGAACTCAAGAAATTAATAGCAAACTAGAAGGAATCTTACCATAGATTTGTAGAAAAAATTGGTTTTCACAAGTTATTCAAGCTCATAATTAACCTACAAGACTCACTTGAAGATTTTACACTCTATTAGGGTTTAGAGCTCAAGAGGGAGGCACACAATGGCCAAAATTTTAGGCAAAACAGCCTTTAAATAAGCTTTGCCCAGGCCTCGGGTAGCAAGGTCATGGACCCCACTTGGTTGTGGTCGTGTCACCACATTCGTACCTATCCCACCATAGTTTCAGTATCTCTGTCTATGCCAGGCTACGGCTGAAGCCTAGAACTTGGTTTTGGGCTTCAACCAATGCCTCAAGATGCATTCGGAGTCTGTTTTGAGTAAATGAGATATGTAACCACATAGATTTTGACATTCCAGGTGAGTTTTCAAAGTTAGCTTTCACATTTAAGGTCATTTTACTGAAGTTTTTACTCAATGTTCAATTGCAATCAATGAAGACAAAAAATTAGAAAAGTGGCTCTAAAAACCAAATGAACCGCTAGGTAACTGAAGTATCGATTCCATCAAGTAACTATTGACTTGGGGCAGCTATGGAGAAGCTCTATCATAAAAAATAAGTAAGAACACGAACAATGACCTGAAAGGTCATTAAACCATCCACTACTAAGGAAATTTAGTCCCTAAAAGTTAAAGATGAAAGATAGCTGATGTGTCAAAAAAATGAGGATACTGCGCCCGCATCTCACTCTTAGTCTCCTAAATAGCCTCCTATACTGGGTGATGCCTCCACTAATCCTTGACTACTGGTATCTCTCTAGAATATAATTGCCTCACATCACTAGGAAACATAAGCATGAGCTCCTCCACAAAGGTTAATTTGTCATCTAACTAAATCGAGTCCTATATAGGAATATGAGATGGATCAGGAATATACTTTCATAACATAGATACATAAAAAACCAAATGAACAATGGAAAAGTTTGGAGGTAAATCTAACTCATAGGCCACCTCGCCAACTACTTTGAGGATCTTAAAAGGACCAATATAGTGAGTGTTAAGCTTACATTTTCTCTTAAATCTCATCATACCTCTAATAGGGGAAACATGAAGAAACACATGATCACCAACTCTGAATCTCAAGAAATAGAGTCTACGATCGGCATAGGTCTTCTACCTACTCTGGGCTACTCTCAGCCTATCTTGAATCACCCTAACTCTATCCAAAGAGTCTTGAAGCAAATCTGTACCATACGGTCTAACCTCAAAAGTCTCTAACAATCCTATAGGATAAAAGCATCTCCTACCTCACAAAGCCTTATAAGGCACTATCTTAATACTTGAAGGGTAATTATTGTTTTAGGTAAACTCTGCCAATGCTAAGTGTTGAACCCACTGTCCTCTAAATTCCATAACACAGGATTGGAGCATATCCTCAAGAACCTGAATACTTAACTCGGACTGACCATACATCTGTAGATAAAAGGCTGTACTTGATAGCGTCCAAGCATACACACATGTGTATGTGGTCTTATCAAGTAATAAAGTGGCCTAATGAAAGCCAAGTATCGATCCCACGGGGACTTGGTTTAACAACAGTTTGATTTCAGTTAAAAATTTAGATTTAACTAGTGCAAGAGTAACCAAAAGAGAGTTTGGAGTTTGTAAATTACAAGTAAAGTAAGTAGTGCGTAAATTAAAGATCTTTGACAATCAATAGGAGTAAAACCTAGGGTTGAAGAACTTAGAACAATCGTACTATGTTATTGAGTTTTATTCATCAATTAACTTATCTTGGTTATCGATTCGTAAGGTTTATCATATAATCATGGTCTCCCTTCCTCTAACCAATTAACTAATGTGGACCTTACAACTACATGGTTGAGTGGGGTTATAATAATCCAATTAAGTTCCTTTAGCTGTCATCCTAAGTTTGAAAAAAGTAAGGCATATAGGTACATACCTGTCCTAGACACTAATTCATATTCCTTATTTCATAAAAGACTACAAACCCTATTTTGTTCAATCCCCTAATTTATCTCCCTATTCCCTCTCCCGAGTTCACAAAGTTGACAATGGATGAATTCTAAGGATGATGAAGCCTCAAAATAGTTAAAATAGGATGGAAAACATAACCAGTAGTTATAAGAAAATCAATGAAATAAAATCATAATAATAGTACTCATGTATTCGGATTTAACCCCAGAAAGAGGGCATTTAGCCACACATAGTCATAATCGTAACCACTAGATTGTAATTAATGACTAAGAACATGAGTGAACTAAATCAAAATGATAAAAACCTAAGTTATGAAGTTGTAGAAGCCTCATTAATGTTCCAAGATGAATAATAATATGTACCAAGATGTATTTATATTTGATAACAAAGTCAAATCCATAGGACTAAAAGTACAACTTTGGATATTTTGGAAGTAGGGTCGCAATGTGATACTTGATTGAGTTTACCAGGTGTCGTGATGCGAGGATAGATTAATTCAAATGGGGGTCGCGATGAGCCCCTATCGCGACACCTCTCTGGAATTTGCTTCTCAAAAATTGGTGAAGTATTGGACGCCACTCTATCCATTCTTGACTTTGTGGTGTCTTTCCCATAGTTTTCTAGCCTCCAAATCATCTATATATAATCATATTAAGCTCACAAAAGATCCCAAAAGAACACTTCATACAAAGTAGAGGTTCAACCAGCACAACATCCATCATGACGATTCTAAAACAAGAGCTTAGACTAGGTTGGTCTCCATGATCTTCAACTTCATGTTTTGACTCTTTATTTGACTTTCTTGCACCTTGTACACTACCAACAAGTTTTTCCATATATAATGACACCATTAAAACCATTTAGAACAAATTAAACACAATAGAATCCAATAAAAGAGACTAGACAAGCACTTAGTATCAACCTAGCAATACTAGTTTTTCGGTCAAACTCTAAGTGATCCAATTAAACCCAAACTTGATTAAAATACATTTTGCATATTATAATCACACACTTTGTCACTTATATGCTTATTCATATCAATATCATCACCTTAAGCAGTCAAGTTATCCTCAAAACAAGGTAAAATAAGCTAGAATAGTAATAAAAGAGTGCACAAATACACCCAACATCACCACCGCACACTTAAATCTTTGTTCATCCCTGAACAACTCTTTACTCTAAGCATCAAAAGCTTAGGTGTATATAACTTCCTCTATAATAAAAACACTCAAGTTAGTACTACAATGACTACATAAAATGCACGTTTCTACATTATGCATGTTATATACAATTGACAGTTCAAGAAAACTACTCCAAAACATCCTAGCCTCAAGAATTGACTCACCAAGTGGAAAACTTTTACATATTTCTCAATCAAGGATATCATACAAATCACCCTCATTCATCAAACATGTGCCCTCACAATAAAAATGTTACCCATAATTACTCACAATAAGGCAATTATCATAATAGGTATACAAATCAAGTAACGCTCAGTCTCACAAAGAATTCACAAATTACACATAATGAATTTTCCCTTAGTGTCATACTCCACTAAAATTAGAATGTAAAGTTTAGGATCAAATAGGTCTTTTCCGGGTTGTAATGTATCCTAAGGGATGGGTAGGAACTATTTGGGAGTAGTGACTAACCTCTTTAAGTGCTTTAATACAATACATTTATATATTTAAAATCAATTCTCTAACAACCAATTCACACCATTATTGTTTACCCCATTCTTTTGTTTTGCCCCATCTCTTTTAAGTATTTTCACAAACACATGGAGGGCACATGGTTTATTCCTTCAAGATTCAAATTTTCTCATTTTCTACAATCATGGAAATATTTCTAACATTATTTATATCACACCCGTCCACTACACATCAATTATCAACACCAATAAATATTACCTTGGGTCATCATTTCACCTTTTTCTTCTTAAATTTCTCCAACTCCTTACTAAATTAATTTTTTTATTAAAGTACTTAAGATATTTTTGGATCAAATTATGGTCTATCAAAGAATGAGATTAGGCTACGTATGTGGCTACCAAATAAAATGCTAAATGATCAATGGGCTTTAACTAGAATTATGCAAAAAGGGTAGGACAAATAGAAGGTATAAAACAAGGCTATCAAAGAATTACCTAAATCATCTCCTAAACACATATTCTTTATTTTGCTTTGCACACACACCGGGCAAGTTCTCGATATCACATGCAACAAAGAATATACAAAATACCTTACATCATATGGTACATGCTTGACTTAATAGGACCATCATAGAATCCTAACCAAATAATAGCACAAAGTCAATTTTAAGTCAACAAGTACAAGAGTCACATACATGAGCCTAAGAGTCTCAAAAGTAGAAATACTCTCAATCAACATGCTTTTTCCAAACAAAAAACTTGCACCATGTAATAAAAAATAGCACCAACTCAAATATCTCACTCATTCCTATAAATTTAGATAAAATTGGGAATTTCCCCACCACCCACTTAAAAATATACTTTGTCCCCAAAGTGAACTTTTAAAGTTAGAGATAGAAATACTCACTGAGGCCCCTAGGCCTAGCTAGTAGAACCTTTTGCATTTATGAGATCTGCGGGACCCCACACTTAATTATCGCTATGCTTCAAGCTCAGTTTTTTGGTATTCAGGCTTTCCATTAACCTATATCTTAATCAAAACAAAAAACTACGTGAAGTAAAAACTAAAAAGTAAAAATAAAACAAACCTAATTAACTTGGGTTGCCTCCTAAGCAGCGCCTGATTTAGTGTCGCGGCACGACCCATATCAACTCAACCATATTCCTTCACCCTTTTACTCCCCTTTGGGAGCCATTTTTTCATTTATTTCAGACCTCTTGAGTTTGTACTATAAAGGTCAACATCTCTCTCAACTTCAACCTTCAACGTATTGGGAAATAGTAGATTCAACTTGGGTCGCTCAATCAGGTAATCCGAAGAGGTCTTTGGTGGATTAACCACCCCACACTTTTTATCTTCAATAATATTTATCATACATAAATCCTTATATTGGGAATTTAAGATGGGTTTTTTGTAAACATCAAATACCACCTCTTCATCATTTACTCTCATTTTGAGCATGCCTTCTCTTACATCAATCAAGGACCTACCAGTTGCTAAAAATGGATTCCCCAAGATGATTGGTACCTATTCGTCTGCCTCAAAATCAAAAAGAATAAAATCAGGACGTATAATGAATTTATCAACCTTTATGAGAACATCCTTAATTATTCTATCTGGATATGTAAATAACCCATCTACTAGCAACAATACCATAGTGGTCGATCTAGGCTTTCCCAAGCCTAATGTTTTAAACCGTGATAGGGGCATCAAATTTATGCTTGCCCCTAAGTCACTCAGTGCATGGACCATTTTTCTCCCAATTTGAATTGGGATAGCAAACCTTCCCTGATCACTTAATTTCTTAGGGATTTTTTGTGTCATCACAGTGATACACTCTTCAGTGAGTGGTATTACCCCCACATCGTACAATTTTACCTTATTAGCAATCACATCCCTCAAGTACTTTGTGTACTTTGTCATACTCTCCAAAATATCTAGCAAAGATATGTTAATGTGAAGCTCTCTAAATGTATCAAAGAACTTTTTGAACATAGCATCCTCCTTCACTTTGATGTGCTTCAGTGGGAAGGGTAGAGGTGATATCTTTTTACTTCTTTAGGAGCAACTTTCTCTTTTAAGTACTCAGACTTCCTTGAATTTTCAGCAACTCTATTATTTACCTGTTGGGTCACCACATCATCATTCACCTTCTTTGTTTTCTTGAAAGTTTCTCCTTGAAGATCTTTACCACTTCTTAAGGTGATTCCGATAACTGATTTGGATTTTCTGTATCTACTGGAAAGCCACCTTGTGGTCTAGTATTCAATTTTTATGATAATTGGCCCAACTGCAGCTCTAAACTTCTTGTGTCCACTTGTTGTTTTTTCATGTCTGCAGTTAACTGTGCTTGATTTGCTAAAAGTTGCTTCAACATCTCCTCCATATTGCTAGTTGACTGATTTTGTTGGGCCTGTGGTTGCTGAATTTGTTATTGATGTGCATTCTAAGGTTGCATTTTCCACTTCATATGTAGGCATTACCAAAATTTGGTCTTTGTGCATTGCCTACATATATCATAGATTCTAGATTTGAAGCACACACGACCGCTGAATGGCCATTATTTCTGCATACTTCACACCAACCTGCAACTTGTTGGATAGCATTGACTATAGCTGCAGGTTGTGCTGCTCCCAATTTTATGCCGCTGAACTGAGTGTTGATTAAATTTTGTAATGGAAAAACTTGTGCTGATAAGGTTGTGAATTGGTCCACCTCCAATACACCCATAGTTCTTTTTGTGGTACTTCTAGGATCTGAATCCCACTCTGGATTTCCTTGTGCTATGCAGTTCAACAATGTGTACAGCTAATCATAAGTCAATTCCAGTGGTTGACCACCTGAGGCTGAATCTAGAAAAATCATCATATTGTGATCAAGAGCTTCTACAAAAGTATGAGCAAGTACCTCATTGGACTATTGGTGGTGTGGACAATCCCAAAGAAGGGCCTTAAAATGTTCCCAAGTGTGATATAGATTTTTATCAAGCTTCTATTTAAATCTCACTATCTCACTGCGAAGTCTCACAGTCTTGCCTGATGGAAAGAGTTGGATAAGGAACTATATGGATAATTCATCCCATGATGTGATTGAATTGGCCAGCTCCACATTCAACCGCCTTTTAGCTTCTGCCAAAAGTGAATGGGGAAATAGTGTCAGCCTCACATAATCTGTACTCACCCCAGTTAGAATGAATATGTCTGTAAGATCAATGAAATTCTATAATTGGACTTGTGGATCCTCGTGTGAAAGCCCTACAAACTGTCCACTACTGATGAGAAGCTACACCACGTTGTTCCTTAACTCATAATTCCTTCCAGCAGTCAGTCTTTGAATTAGAGAAGTCAAGTTCATCGGAAGTGGGACTACAACTTCTCGAACCATCCTGCGTGCTTGTTGTTCTGCAGCCATTATAGTAGGATTCTCTTAGTCTTTTTATATTTAAGAAAATTAAGGGAGAAGGTGTGCTTCTCTCCTTCTTTAATGAAAAAGATGCTCAGGTTCAGCACTTGGTTCAACCAAGTCCTGATCCCTTGCCAGCTTTTGTAACTTATTTCCCACAAAAACAAAACCAAAACCAAGCATAGAAAAACACCAAATAAATGTAAAAGAAAAATTAAAATAAACAGTTGCCAAATAACAAGTCCCCAGCAAAGGTGCCCAAAACTTGACAGCACACACACAAGTGTACGTGGTCTTATCAAGTTGTAAAGTGGCCTAATGAAAGCCAAGTATTGATCCCACAAGGACTGTTTAACAACAGTTTGATTTCAATTCACATTTTAGATTTAACTGGTGCAAGAGTAACCAAAAGAGGGTATGGAGTTTGTAAACTGCAAGTAAAGTAAGTAGTGCATAAATTAAAGATCTTGGACAATCAATAGGAGTAAAACCCAAGGTTGAAGAACTTATAATAATCGTACTATGTTATTGACTTTCATTCATCAATTCACTTATCTTGGTTGTTGATTCATAGGGTTCATCGCATGATCATGGTCTTCCGACCTCTAACCAATTACCTAATGTGGACCATACAACTACATTATTGAGCGGGGATGTAATAATCCAATAAAGTTCCTTAAGCTATCATCCTACATTTGAATAAAGTAAGGCATCTAGGTACATCCCTATCCCAGACACTAATTTTTATTTCTTATTTCATAAAAGACTATGAACCCTACTTTGTTCAATCCCACGTTCTATTTTCCTTTTCCCTCTCCCGAGTTCATAAGGTTGACAATGGGTGTATTCTAAGGGTGATCAAACCTCAAAATAGTTAAAACAAGATGGAACACACAACCAATAGTTATAAGAAAATCAATAAACTAAAATCAAAATAATAGTACTCATGTATTCGACTTCAACCCCAAAAAGAGGGTGTTTAGCCACGCATAGTTTTAATCGTAATCAGTAGATTGTAATTAACAACTAAGAACATAAATGAACTAAATAAAAATGATAAAAACCTAAGTTATGAGGTTTTAGCAGCCTCGTTTATGTTCCAAGATGTCCAAAGATGAATATTAATATGTACAAAGATGTATTTATATTAGATAACAAAGCCCAAGTCCTATAGGACTCAAAGTGCAACTTTGGCCGTGTTGGAAGTGGAGTCGCGATGCGATACTTGCTTGAGTTAACCAGGGGTCGCGACACGGGGCTGGTTTGAGTCAAATGGGGGTTGCGACTTGGGTCTGGCTTGAGTCAAATGGGGGTCATGACGCGCCCCTACTGTGACACCTCTCTGGAATTTGCTTCTCCAAAATTGGTTAAGTGTTGGACGTTCCTCTATCCATTCTTGACTTTTTGGTGTCTTTCCCATGGTTTTCCAACCTCCAAATCATCTATATATAATCATATTAAGCTAAAAAAATATCCTACAAGAATACACCACACAAATTAGAGGTTCAAACAACACAACATCCATCACGACAGATTAAAAATAATAGCTTAGACTAGGTTGGTCTCCATGATCTTCCACTTCATGTTTTGACTCTTTACCTGACTCGCTTGCAGCTTGTACACTACCAACAAGTTGTTCCATATATAATTACACCATTAAAACCATTTAGAACACATTAAACATAATAGAATACAACAAAAGAGACTAGACAAGCACCTAGCATCAAGCTATAAATACTAGTTTCATTGATTGAACTCTAAGTGATCCAATTAAACCCAAACTTGTTTAGAATACATTTTTCACATTATAATCACAAACTTTATCACTTAGATGCTTATTCATATCAATATTATCACCTTAATAACTCAAGTTTTCCTCAAATTAAGGCAAAATAAGCTAGAATTGTAATAATAGAGTGCATAAATACACCCAACATCAATATTCAAATCCACTCGAGTACCCAACTCCTCCTGAAATGCTCTCTAAAACCACAAAGTTAATGCAGAACCACGTTGTAATATGGTAGACATAGGAACCCCATGCAAATGAACTATTTCTCAAACATAAATCTAGGCTAATCTCTCAACACTAAAGGTCATCTGAATAGGAATGAAATATGCTGACTTGGTCAAACATTCTTCAATAACCTAGATACTATCATGACCATGGGATGTACAAGGTAAATCGATAATGAAGTCTATGGTAACCCTTTCCGATTTCCACTAGGGAATGGGTAACGTTTGAGTCTAATCACCTGGATCCTGATGCTCGGCCTTAACCTGTTGACAACATAGGCAACAAATTATGAAGTCTACCATATCTCTCTTCATACCATCATACCAATAAAGATGCCTCAAATCTCTATACATCTTGGCCATACTAAGATGAATAGAATGTCTAGAGCTATGAGCCTCATGCAGAATAGACTGAATCAAGACATCAACTCGAGAAACACAAATACAACCCTGAAATCTCAAGATACCCTGGGAATCTATGGTGTGTCTCCCAGACTCACCCCTCACCACCCAATCACGGACAAGGCACAACTTACTATCCTCAAGTTAACAATCACAAATCTGCTCAAATAGGAGGACCTCACCTCTACACAAGCAAAAATCTTTGCATGATCTGAAATATCAAAGATGAACCAACAAATTGTCTAAGGACTGGATGTTCCATGCCAAGGGCCTCTAAGAAACTGATATACCTAACAAACTACCCAAACTCACCGCCTTGTGGTCTAAGGTATCAGCCACCTCATTTGCTTTACCCGAATAAAACAAGATGGAAATATCATAGTCCTTTAGCAACTTTATCCATCTGAGCTGGCAAGCATTAAGCTCTCGATGGGTCATAAGATGCTGAAGACTATAATGAATGGAGAGAATTTCACAATGCACACCTTACAAGTAATGTCTCCAAATCTTGATCATGAAAACTATTGCTTCCAACAAGAAATCATTAATGGGGTAGTTGCGCTCATAAACTTTAAGCTGTCTAGAAGCATTGGCAATGAAACGAACCTGCTGTATCAAAACACATCCAAGACCAACACCAGATGCATCACAAAACACTGTGAATCCCCCTAACCTAGAAGTGTTAACACCGGGGACAAAGTGAGACAATCCTTGAGCTTTCCAAAGCTCAACTCACACTCCTCGGACCATCAGAAAGGAAGTTCCTTCTGAGTCAATCTATTCATAGGGGTTGATATATAGGGGTTGATATGCTAGTAAAGCTCTTAACAAAGTGCCTATAATAAGGAGCCAAACAAATAAAATAGTCAGAGACGTAGGCCTAACCCAATCATGAATCACCAAAATCTTAGTTGGGTCTACCATAATACCTACCTTAGATACCACGTATCCAAGAAATGATACCGACTCAAGCCAAAACTCGCACTTGGAGAACTTGGAAAAATCCCAAACTCTGGTAAGACCTGGAGTAAATTGTCTAGTGTTACGCATGCTCCTTACTACTCCTCGAATACACAAGAATATGATCAATGAACACAATAAAAAAGAGTCTAGATAGGGTTTGAACACATGATTCATCAAGTCCATAAATGCGGCTGAGGCATTAGTCAGGCCAAAAGACATCACCAAAAGCTCATAATAACCATAATGGGTCCTAAAGGCTATCTTCAAGATATCCTCATCTTGAATCCTCAACTGATGATAATCGAACCTCAAATCTATCCTAGAAAATTTAGTTGCGCCCTGAAGCTAGTCGAACAAATAATTAATATGAGGCATAAGATAACAGTTCTTTACCATCACCTTGGTACGCTTTCTATCATACAAATTTGCATTGACCTATCTTTTTTCTTTAACGATAAATAGGGGCTCCCTGTGGGGACACACTTGGTCTAATAAAACTCTTACCAAAAAGATCTTAGAGTAGGGAGTTTATCTCTTTAAGCTCAGAAGGAGCCATACGGTAAGGTGCCATAAAAATAGGTCGGGTGCCAGACTCATGATCAATAGCAAAATCAATCTCACAGTCAGGGGGAATACAAGGAAGATCAATAGGAAACACATCAGGAAACTCACACACAAAAAGAAAAAGTCAAGCATCAGACTCTCTATACGAGTATCACAAATATAGGTGAGAAAAGACTTGCAACCCCTCGATATAAGCCATTTGGCACAAACATAAGAAATAATCCCTTTCAGCTCATGGCTAATCACTCTCTGCCATATATCTTGGGGTACACCGGGCATGGCTAAGGTAACGATCTTGGAAAAATATTTCATGATCGTAAGATAGTAGGATAACAAGTCCATGCCCAGAATCACATCAAAATCCAACATATCTAGAATAATAAGATCAGCAAAAGTATCAACATCTTAACTGTCACAACACATGATCTAAATACTCAATCCACTACTAAAGAATAACCTACGGGAGTAGATACGTACAAAGGCAAAGATAATAAATCACTATTCAAGTCCAACCGTGGTGTATAATAAGTAACTATATAAAAATAAGTGGATCAAGGATGACATAAAGCATGAGCCAACGCGCGACATACCAAAATAACACCTATAACTACAGTATCTGAAGTCTCATCCTTGGGTCCAATAGACACTACATAAAACTGACCACGCCCATCACCTGGCCAGGCACCTGATCGACCTCCTATCCTACCTTCCTAAGTACCACCTCAAGCACCCTGGTAACTATACCTACGACCTTGCAAACCACCACTACTTGAAGGACGAACTGCACTAATAGGAGTAGCTCCCTGGGCTGAACCAACCATTTCCCCATAACTAGGGCACTCTCTAGAGAAATAATCGGCAAGTCCACAAGTTAAACAATAATCATGAGCAAAACCAAAACTCATAGATCCAAATGATCTAGCATAGATACCACACCTAGCATGGAATACAGATGAACCTCTCAAGGATTGATCATTGCTCTTACAAGGGCGACCACTAGTAATAAATGAATCCCCATCAGCGGTCTAATGAGCTGCCTAAATTGGTCAACTAGACTAACTCTGAGGCTGAAAAGATAGACGTAGAGAATCTAAAACATAAGAAATACCACCCCTAAATCATGAACTCCTATGGCTTCCACAAAATCTGCCCTAAATCTTGGGCCTCTTATCACGACCTTCATGTTGTATGTCTTTCATCACTCTAGCATGATCAAAACACTCAGCAAAAGTCCTACCCATAATAGCAAAACTCCTAGCAGCCATCCGAATAGGAAGTTTCAATCCTCTCATAAAGCAATGAACTCTCTCATACTCTATATCCAAGATAGAAGCCGCATACCTAGCCAACTCATATAAACAATCCTCATACTTAGCGACTGTCACAAAACCCTACTCCAATCTAGAGAGCTAAACTCTTAAGTGATTCGTAAGGCTACAATACATATACTTTTCTAAAAATATCTTAAAAAATTGAGCCTAAGAGAGTGGGGAAGATCCAATTAGCCTAGAACTCAAAAAGACCTTTCCAACAGTGGCGAGCAGACAAATCCCACTGAAATATAGTGTAATCCACACCACGGGTCTCAATAAGGCCTAACCCACGAAGCTTATCCTCATAAGCAATCAAAAACTAATATTCAGCCTCTTCAGGAGCACCAAAAAACCTAGGTGGAGACAACCTCAAGAATCTACCCAGCGTATTCTGCTCCTCAACGAACATAGTAGGCTAGGTCATAATTGGCTAAGCGACTGTTGGCTGAAAAACTACTGGAATAGGAGGAACCTTAACTCTAGAAGCTACAGCTGCAAGCTGCCCTCCTATCCCAGTTATCTATGAACCATCAAAAAGACCCAATAGCTGAACTAAAGCATCTATATGCAAGGAAGAGTGGATAAATCTAGGTGAAGCCTAGCCTAGTCCCTGGACCACTGCGTGATGTGGTGGAGGAGTCTCTGGCTCAGGTGTAGGAATAGGGTTTGGGGGAGGTCTACCCTGATCCCTAACTAGGGACACATCACTTATAACTATAGTACAATATGAGTGAAAGAAGTAAGGCACTCCTAAAAATATACTATAGACTCCTAAAGATAGGAAATAGATGTTAACATCTTGATCTTTAGGACTCTATTAGACACTTGCTCTTTTATCAATACTATCGATGAAACCTAGGCTATAATACTAATTTGTCATGACCTAATTTTTGAGTCATGATGGCACCTACCAAAACCCACCATTAGGTAAGCTAACACTATAGCTCGAAGCTAATGTAATAGGTTACCTTGGTAGGAATGTCCAACATTGATCCTATATGGGAACATAATATAACAAAGACATTCCATAAGGAAACAACTAACATTCAAATATAAATCCCATGACCTGATAGTATTAGTACAAGAGCATCTCTAAAATTGACAATAGAAATTACAACTCAATGTCTAATAATCTTAAATAGTCTCATACATTCGTCTCAAATACAGAATATAAAATAAGGATACAAGGGAAAAAGGGCAAGTTAAACTCCAAGAGCTAACCCTATCTCTTGATGATCAACACCGCATGACTTGACTTAATGACAAAAACTAGAACTTAGTTTTGCACCAAAAAGTACAGAAGTGTAGTATGAGTACCAAAACATGGGTAATCAGTAGGCTTCATTTCTCGACTGAGCTAAATTATAATATAAGATGATATAGAGGAAGACAATAATTAATGGTAAAGGTACAAAATTAAACCTAAAACTTCTTCGATATCACTGTCTAATTAACTAATCAACTATAACAATAGCATTACATTTCATATCCACATATATTATAACCTTTATATAACATGAGTAATCATTTCGGAAGTTTAAAGCCACATATATACAATAACAATCATGTAATTACCATAATCTACACAACTACCATCATTAGAGTATAAAGAAAAAGAGCTTACCATGACGTCCTATACCGCTGAGAAGTACACTCAAGATAAACAAACAAAGAACTCGTCATGGAGTTCCATACCACCAGAGGGTACACCAAAAGATCAATTCATTAACATATCAAGGCACAACTACACAAGTAACTCACCAAAGCCGCAGGTTGTACATTCCCACCATGGCCTCTTACCGAGGTCCACAATCATCATCAATATTGAAATTTGGCACAATGAAGCCGATCTCACCACAAAATAGATACATAGTTATTTAATCTCTAATTCATTAATAAAATTCATGTCTAGCTTATACTAGCTAGCCTACATTTCCATGAGCCACTAGTTTGCAAGTCTAATAGTTTACTAGTCATCAAATAAGGAAAAGCTATAAGTTACCAACACTATTATTTATTCATCCATCACAAAGCTATAATCAATTTAGCCTACTAATTATATAAGTAATCAATTAGGCCACCACGACATCACATACTAGATGTCAACTTAACCACTCATCATATAATACTAGGTCTATTATCATTAAGCATGTCATAACCTTAAGGACTTGTTTCCAAATTCTAGTTAAGTAAGGTCCACCAACTAGTTCACTAGGCTTCTATCCTATAAGTCATAGTCATTTATTAGAGACAACTAGTTATCACATTAGCCACTTCACTAGGCAAAATTCCATAACATAACCATTTTTCCAAGTCATGTAGATATACTACATGAGCCCTTCGTTCTACACAAGATTACACATATCAATTAATCTTAACCTAATGCTCAACATAATCTACTTCTAGATACTAATTAGAGTTAAAAAGGGTCACACCTCTAATTAAGTGATTAATGACAATGAATGGATAACAATTTACCATAAAAGGCATTATGTCCCAAGTACATAAATAGGTTTACCCTCACATTCCATAACCTCACAGACATCCATCTATTCATATACACTCACCACACATAATATCATCATAGAATGTTTACTTTTTTTGGATTCACCTGGCATCATCATATCATTATTACCTCTTTCAAATTCACCGAGCATCATCATAACATCATTATATCCTTCGAATTCACCAGGCATTATCATAACATCATTATATCCTTTGGATTAATCGGGCATCATCATAACATCATTATATCATCCAAATTCACAAGACATCATCATAACATTATTGTATCCTCTGAATTCACCGAGCATCATCATAACATTATTATATCCTTTAGATTCACTGGGCATCACCATAATATCATTATATTCTCCAAATTCACCAGGCATCATCACAGCATCAACACATCCTCCAAGAAAATAACATACACATACATATGTAGTTAAATCAATAAGCATATACAACCCACAATGATAGAGTATAAGTGATGTAAGATAACACATAACATAATACTGTACTATTAATCATCACTATATAATTTAAGTAGATGCATGAGCTTGAGTATCTAAATGATATATGCAATCACCACTTTCCAAGTTAACATATTTATTAGCAAGTAAATTATAAGTCAAGTGCATGCTCTCTAGATGCCTCTTTTACTCCCACTTTTCACAATACTAACCCTAAAGGAAAATCCTTCACATAAACACTATCTTAATCATTAGGCTTGGGTCATAGCAAGAGTGGTAACATAATTAGAGGTTCATTTCATGAACTTATTAATAAGCCAAGCTATAACATAAACATAAGTTTAATTTACAATACTTTCCAAGGCTATCTATATCATGACAACCAGATAATAAATCAAGTAAGCACATTATCCAACCATCGACCACATGTATACCCGACAATCAGGTTTAACTATTTTAACCTTAATATCATAACTTAGATAATCATCAAGTATCTTGGTCATTAAGTAATTACATCGTTCAAGGTTAAGGTAGGTCAAGTCCCACTCCTAAATCCCAATAATACCAAAGTTCACTTCATAAGACTAACTTCTACCCGAAAGTAGGATAGGTTATCTAAATCATACCCTAAGGTCTTATCAATCCTTACTAGGCCTATAAGGGAAAATCTTCTTCAAGTATCATTTCTAAGTCACCCCAAAGACTAAGGTCAATTCATAACTAGTCATGTCTAGGTCAACATACTCTTAAGGTTAGTAAACAATATCATTCTCCTCTACTAGATCAATGAATGTATTTTTATACTATTCATAAGACTACAAACAGAACTATCTAATGTTATAGGCTATAGTCAAGCATCAAATTTTTCAAGTTGAATAGCCTGCGAGAATCAACATATCACAGGTATTATTTTTTACCCATTTATCATCTAAGATCCCTCCCAATCTCACAAGATATCATAAATATACTCAATTTAGCTTAATCGAACTACAAGTAAGCCTAACCTACCTTGAGTCCAAATTTCTTACAAACCAATGAGCTTTTCCTTCTATTTTCTTGAAGCTACTTCCATGATCCAAACTATAAAGAACATTATCTAAGAATCATTACAAGATTAATAACACCTATTACAGCACCATTGTGTCATAGGTCCAAAATGACATTAAACCCCCAAGTAAGTCCCACCTTCAAAAATGAGTTTTCGAGACCAACCCATTTTTTAACTATTAATAGAGAGCTATAACCTCAAGAAATTTGAGTAAATCGATCACATTTATGGGTATAATTGATCCTAAAAAACTTTGGGCTTTTTTGTTTAGAAATCAAGAAATCGACACCAAACTTAAAGGAATCTTACCTTAGATTTGTAGAGAAATTGATTTACATAAATTATTCAAGATCCTAATCAACCCATAAGACTCACTTAAATATTTTACACTCTATTAGGGTTTAGAGGTTAAGAAGAAGGCATAAAATGGAAAATATTTTGGGCAATATAGCCTTTACATAGGCTTTTCCCAGGCCTCGAGTAGTATGGTCGTGGACCCTGCTAGGCTGTAGTCCATCATCGAATTCGCACCTCTCCCTCTATGCCAGGCTATGGATGAAGCTTAGAACTTTGTTTCTGGCTTCAGCCAATGCCTTGAGAGGAATAAAAAGTCCATTTCAAGTAAATAAGATATGTATCCACATAGATTTAAATATTTTGGACGCGTTGGCTAAGTCGAATTTCTTATTTAAGTCATTTTACTAATGATTTTACTTAGTGGTCAATTAGAACCAATGAAGACTTCAAACTAGGAAAGTGGTTCTAAAAACCAAATGGACCAACGGGTAACTTAACTATCAGTTACAGCAAGTAACTACTAACTTGAGGCAGCTATGGAGAAGCTCTATCAGCAAAAATATGCAGGAACACAGATAATTACTTGAAGGTTCATTAAATAAGAGCGCTTTTACAAATATTATTGAGTCTTGGGATGCTTGTTGGTTCCTATCTATCTATTGGATTTTAAGATAGTATTATTTCTATTTGAATCTTTAATTGTTAATTTTTGGATTTTAGTATATTTTCCAACATGTTATCCCATTGCATCTAGCTTTGGGCAATGGTTTGGGTTACCTACTGATGGGATGGAGTAAGTGCCATCATGAATGATAAATTGGGTTGTGACAGTCTTTTGGACTAATGAATGCTCCTTCAACATATATGATTTAAAAAATAGAGTATTCAAGTTATAATTGGATATGTTTGTTATTATCTTTCTTGATGGCATTCTTCTTTATTCTCGAAGTGAGGATGTATATATAGACCATTTGAGAATCATCTTTCGGCCTCTCAAAGATCACTAGTTATTTACTAAGTTCAACAAGTGTAAGTTCTGGATTATAACAGTTATATTCTTTCATTATTCCGATGAGGGCATTCATATTGATCATCAAAAGATTGAAGTAGTCAGGAATTGACCTTGACTTATCTCTCCATTAAAAATTAGGTATTTAATGAGTTTAGCCAATTAATAAAAATTCTTTATAGAAGGGTTTCTATATATTACTTCTCCTATGTCTAAATTAACTTAGAAAAATAGTCAAATGTCAGTGACTAATATGTGAAAAAAGAGTTTTCTAGAGTTGAAGACTTAAATAACTTATGCACTAATTTTGACTTTACCAATGGTTTAGATGGGTTTGTTGTTTACTTTGAAACATCCATAGTAGGACTTGGACGTGTGTGGAGGCAGTATATCAAGGTCGAATCTTATACCTCTAGACAACTTAAAGTTCACAAAAGTATTTACCCAACTCATGATCTTGAGTTGGGACTGTAGTTTTTGCCTGTAAGATTTTAGAGGCACAATCTTTATAGAGTTCATGTGGATGTATTCACTGATCATAAGATCCTCCAATATATGTTCAGTCAAAAATATCTAAATATTCATTAAAGGAGATGGCTAGAGTTACTAAAGGATTATGACATGAGTCTTTTGTACCCTTCTAATATGGCAGATGGATAGTAAGATCAATGTAGTTATAGATGCTCTTAGCACACTTTCTATGGGTAGTGTTGCACATCTAGAGGGTAAAAAGAAAAAGTTAGTTTGTGATATTCCTAGATTTGTCAAATAGGAAATTCATCAAGTTAATTCAACTGAAGGTAGCGTTATGGTTTATAATCTTCCCTAATATCATGGTGTGGAAAATCAGGATAGTAATCCTATTTTTCTTAAGTTAAAGGTAGCATTCCAAAGTCAGTAAGTTGTGGTTTTCTCCTAAGAGAAATATAGTTTTCTTTGTTGTTAGGGCCATTTGTGTGTTCTAGATGTAGATGACATAACCCAGTAGATGTTGATAGAATCTCACAGATCTTGTTATTAAATTCACCCATGTACCATCAAGAAGTACCGTGATCTATGAGAAATATATTATTGGAATGAAATTTAGAAAGACATCATTTAATTTCTGCTAAGTGTCCAAACTGCCAGTATATTGAGGTTGAGCAATAAATACTAGGTGTTATGACGTAGAATATTTGTATTCCTACTTAAAAAAAAGGTGAATTTAGACTTTATTTTAGGGCTACCTCATTGAGAGGAAAATATTATTTTATATGGGTTATTAGACTGGATAACTACATAAATATATTTCTTGCTAGTTAAACTATGCTAGACTTTATCTTTTAAAGTTGGTCAAGTTGCATAGAGTTCCCTTGAATATCATTTAAGATAGGGATACTTAGTTTAATCATATTTTTAAAAGTTTTTTTAGCGGGGTTTAAGTACCCAGGTTCATCTTATCGCAACTTTTCACATAAAGAAAAATGGTCAAGTATATTGGACCATTTATACAATAGAGTATATTTTGAGAGAATGAGTGATCGACTTTAAAGGAAGTTGGGATGATCACTTTCCCCTCATTGATTTTGCTTATGATAGTAGTTACACTCTATTATTCTGGTGTCTCCATTTGATGTACTTTATGGTAGGAGTCATAGCTCTTATATTAGCAGGTTTTAAGTTGGTGAAACTACTTTTATAGGGCCTAATTTAGTTCATGAGGATATGGAGAAAGTTCAGTTGATTAGGGAAAGGCTCATAACAACACAGAGTTGCCAAAATTCCTATGTTGATGTAACTAGAAGAGAGATTGAGATTGCATTTTATAATTAGGTTTACCTAAAAATTTTACACTTAAAAGGGATGATAAGATTTGGCAAGAAAGGAAAACTTAATCCCTGATATTCTGGTCCTTATATGATTTTATATTTACCTATAGATTAGCATTGTTTTATCCAGTCTTCCATGTGTCTCTATTGAAAAAATGTCTTAGCAATCCAGCTTTAGATATGTCTTTAGACAGTATGGGTGTGAAATATAGTCTCTCTTAAAAAGAGGTCATAATTGAGGTTCTTGAATGTTAGGTTTGTATGTCAATGAATGAACAAGTTTCTTAGTAAAAGATCTTTGGAGGAATCTGCTACTTAGGAAGTAGAAACCATAATGACCCTCCAAGTCATTTTCTTGATTTGCAAGCATTTCTGGTACTTTGAGCTTTTCCATAATGTCTACATATCATTTATGAATTGTTAAAACTATTGGTTTGGGAACATAAAGTTCATTTGGATTTTAGGCTCATTTACCTATTTTGTTGCTTTATTTATTTAGAATTTGGTCCTAGACCAAAACTCCTAGTAGATTACCTCAGATGAGAATTCTTACAATGTCATCAGATTTGAAACATCAACTTTAGGCTAGGTGGACTCTTGGTTTGGGTCTCGAGGTGCCCAAGCTCGTGTCAAGCTATTTCTTAAAAGTTCAATAAAATGAAGTTGGGTATGGGACTTACTTTTTGTCGAAATAACCTCAAATGGAAATTTTGACTCTTTTATTCAGTCTGGAGAGTCAAATTTGATTAGGTAGCATAGTATATTTTCATATACGAGATTCTGGATAAATCCTAATGGGTTGGTTAAGACTTGGAATCTCCGAGTCTCAGTAGGTGCTGGTGCACAAATATCATGATTGTGATAGTCGTGTCATGATAGTAGTTTTTCTGACACTCACTAGGTATGGTGATCCCAAGCCACACATCGCAATTGCACATTGTTTAGGCAGCCAGCTTATATGGCGACTATAAGCCATGCATCGCGATCACAATAGCCGAGTTCCTGGGATGGGTATAAATACCCCTATTTCAGCAGTTTTTTTTGCCATTTTCTCATCCATTTCAAAGAGAACTAAATCCTAGAAGTTGAGAGAGCTTGGGATTGAAGCTTGTATATGATTTGGGGTGCTTGGTAAATGAATATTCTGTGATTTTCCTTTGAATTCATGGTAAGATTCCTTTGATTTCATGGTAAATTCTTAGAAATTAGGGTTTTGAATTTCCAAACTTTTAGGGTTGATTTGCCACCTGATTTGTGCTCCATTTGTGCTAAACATTTGAACACAACTTTCTAGTAGTTTGAGGGACCTCACGACAGGTTTTTTTGGATTTTGTTTATGAACACCATAGGCCTGTTCTTAACCTTAAATTTGACCCGACCTGTTATATGGAAATATTGCTCTTATTTAAATCCTAATGATGTGTAGATTACAATTTTGATTGGGTTTTAGGAATTTAAGATCGTGGAGTGAAGACAGATGTTTTGTGGATGAATTAAGGATTTGTAGTTTGGCTTTGAGGTAGGCTTCTGTATACTCTTTTCTTGAGATAATGTTTTATATATGTTGCGTCTTAGATAGGAATGTTAGGATGTGACTGTGGGTAGTAAACCGTGACTTAGCCTATATTGTGAGCTTATGGCTAGAAGGATATTCGACTGTTATGTTAAAATACTTATTATGCCTCTAAATCCTACTACCCTAGGTTGTTATAAAATTAGTTATAGATGAAACTAATGAATCCCTAGAAATGCTTATGTATTACTTGTGATGGTTTTCACTGGGTTATGATGTTATGATTTTATCGGACATATATTTGGGCCTAACGCCATGATTATGATGTTATAACTATTTTTGAATATATTCTTGGGCCAGTGTCCATGATTCATGATATTGATTGGTGTGGTTCAAAGAAGTGGTCCTTCCTTATTGAGAAAATGGTTGTAGTTTATTGATATGTTGATGTTTATGATTTCATCGTTTTAATACTGGTGATGACATGTATTGATATGGTACATTAATGATCACTAAATATGGTAAATGGCATGATTCCAGATAAATTATGATTTTTCTACTATTTTTCTTAAAAGGGGATAAAAATCCTACATTTCACCTTTCAAACGAATTTATTCGTAACGGGAATCATACCATCTTACTTATGAACCTTTGAGACTAAAATGGTGATTTGGAGATTCGATCGAGATAGATTTTAGTCCACGATTGTGTTATTACTATTTTCCCTAGTCGAGAGATATTTAGACCCTCTCTATACTTTTATGATGATTTTTTCCCAAAGTTTACCTGGGCAATGGATTTATGAATTTATACTCCTTTTAGCCACGGTTTAGAGTTCTTAGATTTATTTACTAGTTCAAATCTAAATATTGCTTACATATTTACCAGTTCAAGTCCAGATATTAATTATATATTTATCAGTTTGAGTTTGGATATTGATTATATTTACCGGTTGAGTCCAATGGTTGATTATTATATTGATCATATTTATCAAACTCCTTATATTTACTAGTCTGAGTCCGATGGATGATTATGATAATGATTATATTTACTGCTTTGAGTCTGGAGGACGTAGTAGTTTCAGTACAAGAGCTATTACAACTAGAACATAAGTACTAAAATAGTCAAAATAAAATCTGTCTCAGAAAATGAAAGCATAGGCGTTGATACTAAAAGGAAAAAGGGGCAACTCTAACTCTGAGATCTTACCTTATCTCCAGAATCTAATTCAACATGATCGTCACATTGACAGTGGCTACTAGTACTCAAATATATACCAAAAAGGTCCAAAAGTATAGTATGATTAAACCACAGGTACTCAGTGAGCATCATCGATCGACTGATCTATGATAAGAGGCAAGATAAATAAGCTAAATCAAGGTAAAAGTAAAAACCTAGAAATAAACTCCAACACTATTTTGAATTAATAAATAAATCTATAACAATAACATAAAAATCACATAATTATAACTACTAAATTGGTCCTTATTAGCTAATAAGTGTGAAAAAGTAATAACCTAATGTGGGCCCCATAAGCTTGGTGGGTGCAATCAAAAGAAGTTAAATAATAAATGAACCAAGAATTATAAAATATCAAACCATAACCATGAATCTATCCATACCGCATCATATCATAAATAACTTTTAATGTCGGACTCAAACCAGAACTCAATAGCATCAATATTATAACATCATTTTGCCAGACTTGAACCGGAACTGATAGTATCAATGTTATTTTTAGTTACTGGACTCAAACTAAAGCTCATATCAACAATACCATCACCAATTTCTTGATATGAACTAGAAATTATATCATCAATATGCTCAAGGAAAATTTACCCTCAAAATGGGTGAATTTTGAGCTCTAATGGTGCTTCAATCAATCCACAAAGATTCTAGGGATTTTGGATAAAGATGGAGGATCAAATCCTAAATTCATGGAAGATTATCACAAATACAAAGGAAACTGCATAATCCGAGTCCACTAATGCTCCAAAACCTCCCACAAATTATCCTCCCAAGTTTTCCACACTTTTAGGGATCTATACTCTTAAGAATTAATGAAAAATAGGATAAATTAGGTTAATTTGGGTTTTTATACCCTTTCCAGGTCCACGGGTATCGCTTAAGAAGACACCGAGTGGCTTAAGCAGATATTACTTAAGGGACAAAGTATTGCAAAAGAAACACAGGAAGCCTAAGCAGATATCGCGTAAGCGACCCTAGTATCGCTTAAGCAATGTTTACTTATGAGATAAACACCTCACTTATACGACACTAGTGTTCCAATCTAGGTCTTTTAAGTGATCGGCTAGTTTCAAACACGACGCATCAACACCTACTGAGAGTTGGAAATTTTCCAAGTCTCTGCCATATCCTCGGGATTCATTTAAAATCTAGTTTAAATAAACAAACTATGCCACCTTATAAAATTTGTCATTCTTAGAATCAATGGCACAATTAAAATTTCCATCCGAGATTATTTTAATAAAAAGTGGGTCCCATACTCATTTGCTATTTTTCTTAACTTTCAGGTACTAATCCCAAAATGAGCCTGACAGACTCGACACCCGAACCAAGGGTCCACCCAACCTAAAATAAATGTTTTGGAGCTGTTAGAAATTTTAGTATTAGTATTCAAGGTTATTTCATATAAGGTTTTGCCCGATAACCAATTTGAACCAGTAAAAACTTCAAAATTGTTAACTGGATATAAAGACCAAATAAACTTCCATGCAACCATACTGTGAGTTCCAGCAACTTATAAATGACTTACGGAAGCTATAGGAAATCTCTAAACAACAAAAATGAGTATAAATAAGGAAAAATAACCTTGAGGGTTATTACAATTAGGGTGGAGTTATAAAAAATCCTATCTTGATGTAAAATAAAGAGAGACAAGATTAGCAATTAGTGATTGGGTTTACCTAAAGTTTAACCATGACAGGGGTTATAAGATTTGGCAAGAAAGGGAAACTCAATCCTTGATATGTTAATCCCTATAGTATTTTGAGGCACATTGACAATGTGGACTGTTAGTTAGATTTACATGTAGCTTTATAAATAGTGTATATAGTCTTCCATATGTCTTTGATGAAAAAAACATTGGTGATCCAGCGTTGGTTATGCATTTACAGAGTGTGAGCATAAAATATAGTCTCTCATATGAGGAGGTCCTAATTGAGATTTGTGACAGTTAGGTTTGTATGTTAAAGAATAAGAAAGTTTCTTTGGTAAAATTTCTTTGGAGGAATCATCTAGTTGAGAGAGCTACTTATGTAGAAGAAACACAAATGATCGATGACAAAGTACCCTCTCCTTTTCCCTTCTAATCTAGTTCAATATTGAGTTAACAGTTTCATCCTTAGTATTCCACTCAATTTTATGTTACTCATTGCTTTTGGGTCTTAGTAAACATGCATGTTTCCTGAATTTCTTAACATATACTTTAGTAACAAAATAGTTGATATGTCTAAAATAAACTTTTAGGACTCAATAATGGGATTGGATCTTTTTCCTCATATTTTAAACCAAGTTAGTTTTTATTCAAGGGTGAATATACCCATGAGGGACATATAATATACTCCAAAAGTTCCAAAGGCTTTATTTTAAAGTCAGCATAAAAACTAGAAAGAAACCAACATAATTAAAATCAAGACAACCCTGACCACGAGTCATTGATAGGACTGATAAGCCATTAAAAGCATTCATCCAAAGTGTAGTTACTAAAGTCTAGAAGGATGAAAATTCATCCCAGTTGTCTGACTTTTGATGATGTGTCAGGGTCTGTTGTTGCGAGTGTTCTTTCATTCTTGTTTTGAGAAATACAATGAGATATCCAATTGTTGAATTTCCTTCTTAGTGACCATGACTCAATAAGATGAGTCATTTTAACCTAGGATGACTAATTAGGTTACTCATTTAGATGTAGAACTAAGAGTTGACACTACACATCAAGAAGGGATAAGTACATACCATGATTTAGTGCCTGTTGAAAAAAGTTATGGCATCCCATTCATTCCTATACTTAGAAATCCTACCTATTCACCAGGATTCCAATAACTATTCTTGGTGAGATAGGACGATTATTGTGTTAGCCATGACGACTAGATACAATAGAATAGTTACAATCTAATTACAGTGTTTTTTGTCTTTTCACTTTCACAAATCCCTACATTACATCATCTAAACTTTTTTTTGAATAGGATTAAGAGGTATTAGAGTACCTTTTACCCTTATTCTCCCCTAAATACTTTGAGAAAATATCAAAAAGTGTTTTTTCTTGTCTCAAAGTAGAAACTAAGGTTCTTTCACTTTGGTCAAAGTTCAATCTTTCTAGAAAAATTTCTTCACTCCAGGCATGTGGGATTTCATCAATTGGTATACTTTCATCTATTGAGTCCTAAATAACTCAGAATATCTTAGCTTCCTCATAGATTAAAGTGTAGGATTTTTGTTCAATCTATGATTTCCATATCATTACAATTCCCTCATGATACCTATAGAGTAAGTAATTTTTTTTTCATGATTTGGTGTCTTTCAAGACTTAATAAATCATGATTAACTATTTAATTTTATATTTTGGTAGTTTACCATGATTTAGCCTTAATTGTAGAAATCTTGGTGTGTTATGAATAATTATCCTACTATTTGCTAATTATATCATAAAATAACTAACTAGTTCTTTTTTACAGACATACAATATATTTTTTAGTTACTCAAACCTTCAAAAAGTATGTTTTGACACAATTTTAGTATAGCATTTTAATGAGCTATCAGTATAAAACAATATGGGAGTAGTACTTAGCACTAAGTTAGAATGGGGTTCAGTGTACCCAAATCCCAGAACTATGCCCCATCAAAGGTTTGTTATCCCTCTCAGTTGGGAACTAATTCAGTGATCATGCCAGATATGTCTTTATACCCCAACAAGTCATATTAGGCCTTCTTGACGGGGTGCTACATCGGACTCTATCTTTAGCTCAAAAGGTTTGTATTGTCTAACAAGCTATATAACAGATTCATACTTAGTATTTGTACATGACCATCCATTGAGTTTTATTTACATATAGACTTATCATTCATATCAATTTATATGCATCTTTTATGGGGTCATTGTACTACTATTCAACTTTTGCATTTAGTATTAAAGTTTAGTACAGTATATTAGTATTCCAGTGTGTTAGTTTATTTTGTAATTGTTTGTCTCACATGCTCAATAAATTTAAAGTATGAATCACATATTTTCTCTTGCATTTTATCTCTTATGATATAGGTTTGGAAGCTCTGCCGCAGTGTCACGGTAGTATGCTTTAGTTTAACTTCAGTTATTTTCACTGGTGAGTCCTCATAACCCGAGGACCAAACCGTTATTTAATAATTTTTAGATATTTAAATTTTGATATTTAGAGTTGCTGGGGACATTTCCTAGTAGCTCATCAGTTAGTAGAGGCTTTCAGACACATAGCCAGATATTTAGCTTGTTCAATTTTAGTATTTTTTGTTGACTTGGATTCTCACTAATACTGTTTATGTTTTATCGGGACCTAGCATTATTACAGACTATTATTTGGATGATCCTGTCAAGAATCTTAAAAGCCAACTCCCAAGTTAGACCCATAAAGGCATCACTTTTAATCGTGTCTTTTAGAACCTTACTATTTGCATTCAAAGCTTTATACAAGATCTCAAGCAATGCATAACTTGGTATTTTATAATTTGGGACATTCTGCGGCTTCTTCTTAAACCTCAACTATGGATCATATGATACATTAAAAGGCAGCTTCCTAAAGTTATAAATCTTTTATTTCAACTTTAGCATTCTAGATGGTTGGTTGGAAAAATCTCTCTAAGAATTGAGTCTTCAATTCCTTCCAACTAGTGATTAATCCTTGTGGAACTCCATCAAGCATAATGTAGCTTGTACCATCAAAGAGAAAGAAAACAAGGATATCTTGATCACATCTTGACTCATTCCAAGAAGATTGTAGAAATTACAAATCCCTAAGAAGTTCATTAGATGGAATTTAGCATAAGTTATGGCAACGCTTGTGAAGACCTCTTTTAAATTCAGAAATTGTCTTATAGCACTAGTGATGTCAAACTTCGCTTTGGTTGGCAGTGGGGGTGGAATAATATCATCCATTTTACATGTATCATCTAAACCTGTGTCTTTATCAGCATCATCAAACTGAGGAATATATTGTTGGGGATATTGTGGTCCCCTATTGCTTCTTTGCATATTTTGTTCCTAATATGTGATCGGATTGCCTACCTTTACTTGTGTAGCCTATTTATTCAGTATTACCTGTCTTGCATTTTTTAGTCTTGTGTTTTCTTGAGTAAGCATACTGGCAGTCATCTTTTCTAGAGTCTCTAAAAGTCTTTGTTTCTGCACTCCTTGAATCAAAACTCCTTCATTATAAACTACTTCATAATTAACTGTTTTATTAACCATTCTTTTTCTAGCTCTCAAAGTCCTTACAATATTAGAATCAAGTGGCTTCCAGGGATTTCCTTCACTTCATATGTTGGGCATGCATCATTGTGTGACTTTGCAATAATAGAAAAAGTAAAATTAGGAAACAAAAATCAATAGTTTTACTAACACAATCAATAAACTTCATAGCCATGAGCCGACTAACCTAAAAGAAAGTTAAGTTCCAGTGGTTAGATTCCTGTGAGAAGAGGTTTCAGGAGTTGAAGACTCGACTTACTTTAGCCCCTATGTTGACCTTGCCTGATGGTACAGATGGTTTTGTGGTGTATTGTGATGCCTCTAAAATTGGTTTGGGTGGTGTGTTGATACAAAGAGATAAGGTTATAGCCTATGCCTCTAGACAGTTAAAGCAGCATGAGAAGAATTACCCAACCCATGATCTTGAGTTAGCTGTTGTGGTCTTTGCTTTGAAAATCTGGAGACACTATCTTTATGGTGTTCGTGTTAATGTGTTTACTGATCATAAGATCCTACAGTATGTGTTTACTCTGAGGGAGTTGAATCTTAGGCAGAGGAGGTGGTTAGAGTTGTTAAAAGACTATGATATGAGCATATTGTATCACCCGAGCAAGGCGAATGTAGTGGCAGATTCCCTTAGCAGATTGTCTATGGGTAGTGTTGCTTATGTAGAGAAAGGTAAGAAAGAGTTAGCTCGATATGTGCATTGTATGGCTATATTGGGTGTTAGGTTGATTGATTCGGCCAAGGGAAGTACTTTGGTGCAAAGTTGTTCCAAATCTCTTTAGTTTCAAAAGTGAAGGAGAAGAAAGATAGAGATCCTAGTTTGGTCAGACTGAAGGAGACAGTTAATGACCAAAAAGTAGAGGTTTTCTCCCAAGGGGGAGATAGCTTGTTGAGATTTTAGGGTAAATTGTGTGTTCCATGTGTTGATGATTTGACGCAGAGGATTATGGCTGAAGCACATGGCGCATGATATTCTATTTATCCCGGCACTACCAAAATGTACCGCGACTTACGGGAAATCTATTTGTCGAATGGTATAAAGAAGGATATATCTAAGTTTGTAGCAAAGTGTGCAACATACTAACAGGTTAAGGTAGAGAACCAAATACCTGGTGGTATGATGCAAGAGTTTGGTATACCCACTCAGAAGTGAGAGGTGGTGAATATGAAATTCATGACTGGGTTACCACTTTCGTGTCGTCATCATGATTCAATTTGGGTTGTTGTAGACAGGCTGACTAAGTCCGTGCACTTCTTGCCCGTGCATACATCTTATACAACTGAGGATTATGCAAGATTGTATATCCGGGAGTTGTCAAGATGTACGAAGTTCCCTCTCCTATTATTTTGGATAGGGCTACTCAATTTACTTCTCAATTTTGGAGGGCGTTTCAGTAGGGTCTTGGTACCCACATTCTTTTAAGTTCTTCTTTTCATCTACAGAAAGATGGTCAGTCTAAGAGAACCATTCAGACCCTAGAAGATATGTTAAGAGCGTGTGCTCTTGATTTCAAAGAAAGTTCAGATAAGGATTTGCCTTTGATAGAGTTCACCTATAACAATAGTTACCATGCTAGCATCGGGATGGCACCATGTAAGGACTTGTATGGTAGAAGATGTAGCTCACCTATAGGTTGGTTTGAAGTTGGTGAAGTTGCTATGATTGGGCCTGATGCAGTATTTGAAGCTATGGAGAAAGTTAAGTTGATTAGAGAGAGGTTAAACACTGCTCAGAGTCATCAAAAGTCATAGGCCGATGTGAGAAGAAGAGATCTTGAGTTTGAGGTGGGTGATTTGGTATACTTGAAGATTTCACCCATGAAAGGGGTGAAGAGGTTTGGTAAAAACGGAAATCTTAGTCCCTATTTTGTTATCCCGTATGGAGTCTTGAGCCGTGTTGGTAAAGTAGCTATGAGATTGAGTTGCCCACAGATTTATCAACTGTTCATCCTATTTTTCATGTCTCCGTGCTTAAAAAGCATATTGGTGATTCTGTTGTAGTAGATCCCTCAGAGAGTGCTGATATTCAGAACAATCTTTCATTCGATGAAATTCCTGTTGAGATCCTAGATTTTTAGATCTGTTGAGGGCGCTACTTGGGAAGTAGAAGCAGACATAAGAGTCAAGTCCCCGCACCTCTTTTCTGCAAGTTCAGATCAATCTGAAGTTATTATTCTTCCATAATTCAGCTCTTCTAATCTAAAGTTCAGCTATATATATCTATTCTTGCATGAGTTCTTGCAATTTTTGAGGAATTCAAGAGTTTAGAGAGATTTTGAGCCATTTAGCAAATTACTTCAGCTATGTGTACTTTCTTTTTTCCTATGTTCCTAGTCTAACTAGTGACATTCAAGGATGAATGTTTCCAAGGGGGAGATATTGTAAGACCCTGCAAAGTTCCCTCGTAGTTCGAGCCTTAGAGCATGTTAAGTGAAGTGTAATTCTGGCCCTAAAAGATTGAGAAGATACTTCCTAAGTGATTGGTATTTAAAACATATAGAATTTTCTTAAATTTGACTTTTTGTCATGTAGAGAATTGAATTATCTTTCCAATGATACCAATTTTGCCCAAATCCGGCATCGGGGTGAAAAGTTATGGCCGTTTTATTGAGAGTTGTCGAAACTACCCAAGTGCAACGGACGATCCGATAGACCATCGATTCTGCGATGGACCATTTCTCGGATCATCGTGACCAAGGCAAGAACTCCCTTTCCTGGCGCAAGTGTGATGGCTAGGACGATGGACCATCAAGGCTACGACAGACCATTGCTGAGACCGTCGTCACTAAGGCAGTGTGATCTCATCCTGGCATCATGCGACGGATGATCCAACTGACCATCAGACCTACGAAGGACCATCGATATGACCTTCGCATCGAGGCAGTATGTCCCTTTTCAGGTCATCATGCGATGAATGACCCGATGGACCATCGGACTTGCAACGGATCGTCGCTCCGGCCGTCGCAGCCCCCATTTAGTGTCTTTAACTCGTTTAAACAAGGGGATTTTTGGTCTTTCCACTCTTTTATCAACCAGATATATATTCCAAATGAACTTGATAACTTCATTATCTCCCAAAACATCCAAAGTCTAGGGTTTCTCCCTCAAGAGCAAATCTAAAACCCTTCTCCAAGAAATCCAAGAACTCACCATAGATTCTACAAATTGAGTTCAGATTTGGGTTCCTCAAGTTCAAAGCTTACGAGAACCCTCTCTCAAGAGGAACAAGAAGAGTTTAGATCAAGCTTATTCATCAAATTTCATAATCTAAGGTATGTGGGGTTTTGAACAAGGGTAATCCTTTCATCCTTGTGCTGAAAGGCTTATTTAAACTACGATTTTATGCAATCTATGAGATTTTACATAAATTTGAATTAGGGTTTTTCACCCATTATTATTGATTGCAATATTTTGATGTTTCCCATGAATTGAGAGTCTACTGGCATGATTTTCACGTTTTTTGAGAAATTGTAGCTAGATCTATACCCTATGATTTTAATCATTGAGAAATTAATAGTTGAAATGTTTGAAATATTGAAGTATATGATTATATTGAGGTTTTGGGACAAATTACTGAAATTTTCAGATTTCTAAATGAGTTATGAATCTATATGCTATCTATTATGCTTTTGATGAGTTTTAACTTGAGATTTAATTATGGGTTACTGAGCCCTACTTAAGATTTGTAATTTTATAAACTCTTATTCTATAAGCACCCATGATTTGAGTATTCTGAGATTATTGAGAAATGTTTTGACCTAATGATCATGAGGTTTTGAAATCCACTTCACTACATGGGATTACAGATTTGATTATTGGGTTCTTGATGAACCATGAGATTATTTTAAAGTGGATTTCCATGAGATGAGAGAGATAAACTAAATGGAGTAGTATTTAGCACCGAGTTGGGTAAGTTACTACGATTTCTTACACCAGAACTACGTGCCACAGTAGGTTTGAGATTTTAGGCCTAAGGTCGAGATATTAGGCCTGAGGCTGAGATAAGAGATCACTGAATTGAGTTTATACTCCCTGGAAAGAGTGTGATGCTCCTCTCTAACGTAGGGTTTCTTCCTTAGGAGGACAAAACGTTGGACTCCATATAGCTCGCATGGTTTATATCAATTAAGAGAACCTCCCTTGAACAAGTTATTTCTCTAAACAAGAGTATCTTTTCAGTGAGATCGAATGTTTTCCCAAAAGCTTGAAATAAGATATTTTCCTAAAGTGAATGAAATGCCTTCAAGTATGTTTCAAAGTTAAACTATGATGACTCACCAGATTTGTGTTAGATGCTCTATTCTACACGATTCATGTGCTTTAGATTTTATACTTATTCAATCTATGTGAGTCATTACTTATTGCATGTATGATTTGATTAAAGAGTATTGACATTGTTTTATATAAATGTATGCACCCCCACATACTTAGTACATTCCCAAGTGCTAATCCACATATACGTCTATGTGCTACATTGTATTATAATGTAAGTTCAGGTGCTCAGTCCCAGCCTCGTCAGTGACTTCTGAGTACCTTTGTCTATATTCCTACAGTGGTGAGTCCTCATGGTTCGAGGACCTATCTTCAGACATTTCCACATCTGAGAGACTGTTATTACTTTTAGTTTATTTTGAGTCAGTTGGGGACCTGTCCCAATAGCTTTCGTTCATAGATTAGTAGAGGCTTTGTCAGACTAGTTATCAGATTGTGGTTGGGTTAAAAATTTAGTATTGTGGTTGTTTGGACCGAGTATTTTCTCTGTATCTCCTTTCATATGATATGACTATGCTAGTGTTTGAATTATATCATCTTGAAATGAGTATTATTAGTAGAAATATGCTCAAAGGGTTAGCTTGGGGTTACTTGTAGCCTTTAGCACCATGTGACATCTCGGGAGGTGACTTCGGGTCGTTAGATGTGATCTCAGGACGGTGACTAGAAAGATAGAACATAGGGATAAGCAAGGTAAGGTTCAAAGTCTTTTATAAAAGAAAGTTTTTGAATTAGCATCTAGGATAGAGATGTACCTAGAAGCCTTGATTCCAATGTAGGATGATATCTTAAATAACTCAATTGGAATATTACATCCCCGCTCAACTATGAAGTTGTAAGGTCCAAATTGGGTAAAAGATTAGAGGTCGAGAGAGCATTATCATGCATTTAACCCTATGAATCAATAGATTAGAGGTCGAGAGAGCATTATCATGCATTTAACCCTATGAATCAACAACCAAGATAAGTGATTTACCGAATGAAGTTCAATAACGTAGTAGGAATGTTCATAATCCTTAACCTTGGGCTTCTATCCTTTGATTGTCCAAAGTCATTACTTTTCTGCATTAGTTTAGTTTCTTTGTAGTTTTCAATTCTAAAACCTTCTTGTTTATTTTTTCTCAATCATTAAACTAGAATTATATAGTTTTTTAATATAAGTCCCTGTGGGATCGATACTTGTCTTCTTGAAGGACACTTTACTACTTTGTAGACCACGTACACTTGCGTGTGCACTTGGGTGCTGTCAAGTTTTTGGTGCGGTTGTCAGGGACTTGTAGATTGCTAACTATCTTATTTTTAGTTTAGCTACAATAAGTTGCAAATAGTTTAGTTTTTTAGATTTTTGTTAAGTTTCTTTCACTTCTTCTTTTATCATACTTTTTGACATAGCAACTTGGGATAGATGGTTTGCGAATAATGACGATTCTATATGGTGTATGGTTTGTGGCAATAGGGGTCATTCTGAAGATATGTGTGTTGTCAACGCTGATTCAGTAATGTTTGTATGCTATGATCAAAGGCAATATTATGTGAATGCATACAATCAGCAATAACAGTTTCAACAACTGCAGGTTCAGAATTACCAGGCCCCGTTTCAAATGAGACATTTGGAAGAGATGCTGAAACTAATTTTAGCTAATCAAGCATAGTTGTCAGCAGATATAAAGAGTTATGGGACCAATTTAGAGCATCAGCAAATTATCATGAGGAACTTGGTGATGTAGATAGGGCAAGTGCAACAGGTATATAATACCAGACCTTAAGGTGATTTTCCAAGCAACAGTGAACAAGTAACTATAATCACTTTGAGAAATGGTAAAGAACAATGAAGAACCTCCAAAGACAATTGAGGAGGTAGATACCTAGCTGACTTCCCAACCCATTGAAGACAAAGTTGTTGACAATTCGAGGAAGTCTGAGTACTCAAAAACTAAAATTGTTGTACAAGTTAAGGACATACAACTACCACCATAAGAATCCCAGCCACCCAATTGTCATCTTTATCTTGAGAATAAAATTTAGAAGGTGAATAAGAGTGAGTCTGTTATTGATTGTGTAAATTTAGATGTGGGGTTGGTTGGTCCTTCTTTCAAAGAACTTTTCTACATTACGTTTAGATGATATCTTGTCTGTGGAATCATTTAAAATAGTGTAAGAGTGTGAAGATGAGGAACAAGAATCTTATATTCTTGATTTTGCACCAGACAAGCAACATAAGAACATACCTTACCTCAAGGCCGAGTGGTTTACTATGCATATTTTATTACTCAGTTCCTTAATGTTTATACCACTTCTTTATGATCGAGGCAAAAAGATGAATGCGATGTTGGAGGTGAAATTCATATCCTCAAGGTGGAGGATAAATTTGATTGGGTCATGCCGCGACACTAAATTAGGTGATTCTTGGGAGGCAACCCAAGTTAAGGTATGTTTTATTTTCCGTTTTTAGTTTTTAACTTCACTTAGATTTTGTTTTTTATTTAGTCACAGGTTGATGAGAAGTTTGAGTACCGAAAACCTAAGCTTGATGCATGGTGAAGACCGAGCGTAGGGTCTCTGAACCTTCTTGATATTTAAAGATGCTACTAGCTAGGCCTAGAGGCCTCAGGGATTATTTCTATCTCTTACTTTAAAAATTCACTTTGGGGACAAAGTAGATTTTTAAGTATGGGGTGGGAAAATTCCAATTTTGGGCTCAATTTAAATTTTTTTGTTTAGGAATAAAGAAGATATTCTTGTTGGTGCTATTTTTTATTACATGGCGCAAGTGTTTTGTTTGATAAAAGCATGTTGAATGAGTGAATTGCTATTTTTGGGACACTTAGGCTCATGTTTGTGACTCTTGTACTTGTTGGATAAAATTTGAATTTGTGCTATTATTTGGTTGGGAGTCTATGATGATCCTATGTGAGTTAAGCATGTGCTATGTACGTGTGATATATTAATATATTCCTTGATTCATGTGATGTCTAGAACTTGTTCGGTGTGTGTGTGAAGCGAAATAAAGGATGTGAGTTTAGAAGATGATTTAGTCATTTCTTTGATAGCCTAGATTTATACCTTCTTTTGACCTACCCTTTGTGTATAATACTAGTAAGCACCATTGAGCCTTTAGCTTTGTTAGTGGCAGCCGCATAAGTTGCCTAATCCTTTCTTTGATAGACCATAATTTTATCCAAAAAGCTCCTAAGTGCTTTAATAAAAAATTAAGTTAGTAAGGAGTTTGGGAAATAAAAGGAAAAAGGTAAATTTGATGCCCCAAGGTAATAGTTATTGGTGTTTATATTTGATGTGTGGTGGTTGGAAGTGATGTAAATGGTGTTAAGAATATTCCCATGATTGAGAAAAATGAAAAAAAATTGATTCATGTGGTAATAAACAATACTTCCACCATGTGATTGTGAAAATGCTTAAATGAGGTGGGGTGAAAGAAAAAGATGTTGGTAGACAAAAGTGGTGTGAATTGGTTGTTGTAGAATGGTTTTAATTAATCATGTGTTGCATTAAAGCGCTTAGGGAAGATAGTCGCTATTTCTAATCAAAATAGTTCCTACCCACCCCTTAGCTTACATTACAACCTGGAAAAGACCTATTTGATTTTAAGCTTCATCAGTTTGGTATTAGTGGATCACTACACTAAGGGCAAGCTTATGGTTAATTGTGTGTAAATTGTGAATTCTTTGTGAAAGTGAGTGTAATTTCATTTGTGTACTCATCATGTCATAAATTGCTTAATTGTGAGTGATTATGGGTGACTCTCTTGTTGTGAGGGGAACATGTTTGATGAATGTAGGTGATTTGTATGATGTTCTTGATTGAGCAATATGCATGAGTTTGCTACTTGTTGAGTCCATTCTTGAGGTTAGGATGTGTTGAAGTAGGATTCTTGAGCATTTAATTGTGTATAACATGCTTATTTTTGTAAACTTGCATTTCGTGTAGTCATTGTAGTACTATCTTGAGTGTCTTGCATGTAGTAGAAGTGTGGATTCTCTTCAGTTCATGATTTTTTAGTGAAGAGTTGTTCAAGGAAGAACAAGGATTTAAGTGTGGGGTGGTGATGTTGGGTGTATTTATGCATTCTAGCATTACTATTCTAGCCTATTTAGCCTTGTTTTGAGGATGATTCATGTGCTTAATGTGTTAATAATAAGATAGATATGCATATAAGTGTCCATGTATGTGTTTACAATGTTTAATGGTGTTTCCAAGTAAGTTTTGATTCAAATTGAACATTTAGAGTTCAACCGAGATAACTAGTGTGACTAGCTTGAGCGAGGTGTTTGTCTAGTCTATCGTGTTGGATTATAACGTTTTTTAATGAGTTCCTAAGGTTTTTGTTATGTATTTATATGTGAAACAACTTGTTGATAATGTTTAAGGGTCAATTGGATCAAGACAAGAGTTGAAACAATGAGTTAAAGATCAAAGTGAAATTAGCCTATGCTTAGCTCATGTTTTTGATTTACCGTCTTGGATGTTGTGTTGTTATGAGCTGTAAATTGTTGTGTTTAATTCTATAGGATGATTTTTGAATGGATTATGATGATATATTAAGGATATAATATCATCAAATCGAGTGGAAACAACTCAAAAAGGTTCGGAATGGATCAACGAAAACAAAATACACAACTTGGACGCAATTTGGAGTCCTGGAATGTCCAGTGTGCGTGTGGGATGTAAGGAAGGCCGATTGGCATGTGATATGGACCAAAATCTTTATAAGGGACCCAAAACATTTATCCTTCATGATTAGGGCATGTCGCAACCTTAACACCCGCTTTTAAGCCTCGCAATGCGACCTACATTCCATTTCCAACTTGTGCGATGCGACTTCCACTCCCGTTTCTAAATTGCGCATCGCGAGCCCCTCCAAACATGGCCAAAATTTTCACTACAACTCCTATTTGGTTTGGGACTACTTGGGGTACTATAAATACATCTTTATAACCATTATTATTCCTTTTTGGACGTCCTTGGAAGATATTGGAGGCCACCACAACTTCTTTTTAGGTTTTATCATTATTTAATTTAGTTTCTTTATGGTTTGTATCATCAATCCAAGGGATTGGATGGTAAATATTTCCATTAAAGGCTAAACTCCCTTTACGGGATTATGGCCAAGATCATGAATACTTTCGTTTTAAATTAAGTTTGTTGATTCGCTTATCATTATGGTTGTTTATTAATCCTTGTTTTAGCTATTTTAAGGATTAGCTACCCTTAGAATATATTCATTGTGACCTTGTGATCTCAGGAGGGGTAATAGAAAGAACATGGGGATAATTAAGGTAAGGTTTGTAGTCTTTTATAAAAAAAGGATTTCGAGTTAGCATCTAGGACAAGGATGTACCTAGAAGCCTTACTTGATTCAAATATAGGATGATAGCTTAAATAACTTAATTAGATTATTACAACCTTTCTCAACGATGTAGTAGAAAGGTCCAAATTGGGTAAAAGATTAGAGATTAGGAGACCATGATCATACAATTAACCCTAGGATCAACAACCAAGATAAGCTATTTACTAAATGAAGTTCAATAATGTAGTAGGATTGTTCATAAACCTTAACCCTATTCTTCTATCATTTGATTGTCCAAAGTCATTACTTTTCTACATTAGTTTAGTTTCTTTTTAGTTTTCAATTTTAAAACCTTCTTGTTTACTTTTTCTCAATCTTTAAACTAGATTTAGATAGTTGTTTAACACAAGTCCCTGTGGGATCGATACTTGGCTTCTGGCCACTTTACTATTTGGTAGACTATGTACACTTGCGTGTACGCTTGGGCGCTGTCACCATTTAATGACCACGAATCTCATGATACACGAGTACTGCTTCATGCCTGATCCCCCGACTTATCCAATGTTCAATGTAAGGTTTGAATATTTTCTTTTCCCTAAAAGTATAAATCATGGTGCGATCACCTTAGGAGGTTTTAATTTACCATGGGTGGTGCATGCAAAGGCAGTGTCCAAGAAGTTTTGTAAACCCTAGGATTTGCTACATTAAAAGAGAAAAACCCTATATGTACAAAGATCAACCTCCATTCTAAGGGGAAAAAAACATTGGATCTTGGATAATAATTATGTTGTGTCGTATTGATAAGATCATGGTAGATTACGTATGGATCATTTCATAATGTATGTGTAAAATAAATGTGAACTTAAGTCATAATTATGAGGAAATATACTTATATATATCTAGTGTTTAGAATTGAACATATTATAAAGTGTAATAATATTGTTGATAAAGATAATGTGTTTTATGAATATAAAGCATTTCACAAATCATAGATTTCAATGTCAATCTTAAAACCTAAAAAATTAATCTATGAATTTGTTTATCAGCTCAGTCATGATCGAGAATATATCTACTATCCATAAATTGAATTGCTAAACATTTAGAGACAGTAATTGATATACACTTACTAATGAAGCACTTTACTGCCATGAAGTAATTTACAAAACATTTATTGTTTCATAAAATATTTTAGACACCTCTCTATTAGAAGGATTTTAGGCTTTTGATTTAGCATATTATCACGTTGTTGATGTACCTTGATCTATATCTTCATCATTGTAATACGCCGTACTTCTACCTAGCTTGAAACTGTCTCAAGTATGTTAGAAATTTACTTTGAAAGATGAATCCACTTTTATATACATGGATTTTTTTAAGATTTTCACTTTTTGTCATTTGGGAAATTGAATTACCTTTCCAACGAAACCAATTTCATCCAAATCCGATATCGGGGTAGAAAGTTATGGCCATTTTACAGATAGCAGTCAAAACTGCCCAGGTGCGACAATGAGGGCCAACGGACAGTCGAGCTAGCGATGAACCGTCGCCCAAACCGTCACAACAAAGGCAGTGAGACCACCTTTTGCCTAAGGGCGATGGCTTAGGCCGATGAACCATCGAGCTAGCGACAGTCGCCCAAGCCATCGCAGCAGACACAGTGAACCCCTATTCTGCCCAGGTGCGATGGTCAGGACCGACGGACCATCGACCCAGTAACGGACCGTCGCACCCAAAGTTGCATGTTTCGTTATGTTATTTTAAGTCATTTTTACAAAGGGATTTTTGGACTTTTACCACCCTTTCTAATACTTAATAATATCCGACCAAGGCTCCTGCCTTCATTATTCATCTACAATATCAAAAATTAGGGTTTTCCTCTCAAAGATTTATTCCCAAACTCAAGATCCAAACCTTTCTTCAAGAAAACTAAGAGATTCAAGTTCTTCAAGTCCAAGGACTTCAAGAAACTCACAATCAAGGTATGTCATGTGTTGATTCATGGGTCTCTTTCACCTATGAAGCTCAAGAATCTCTTTTCAAAATCTAAGATTTGTGTATTTATGAATGTTCATGATTTAAATTAAATTTTAAATTCATTTTCATGATGTTGTAGGGTTTTGATTCATGTTTTAAAATAAATGTTTCAATGATTGATCCAAATATGTGATGATTTTCTTAGTATTCATGATAAACCCTTCAATTTACAAGTTGATTGATGTATCCATGATTATTAGATGTATGGATGATTATATAACCAAAGCATGATTCTCATGTGTTTGATTAAATGCCTATGTGAAGGAAAAGTGTCATACTAGTATGATAATATGAAATCCCCATTCATAAACAAGTTCATGCATGTTAAGTGTTTGATGAAATGTCTTAGTCAATGAATTATGGATATATGTGTCGCCATTGTGGTGCTGTAGCACTTGTACTTCATGGAATTCCCATCTTTTTATATTATGGATTATCGATTTTGGTCATGTATTCAAGAAAGTCATGCTTTGTCAGTTTCTTCCCATCGAGTCCTGGGGGCACTTGTACCCAAAAAATTTAGTTGTGTACCTAGAATCAGTGTCATTTTTTAAAGATACTCATCAGTGTCATTTTTTAAAGATACTCTTAGTCAAGCCATGATCCATAGAATTCAGTCAGTCTCATGACTCAGAAAAAATTAGTAATCTCAGTAGTATTCCGTCAGTCAACAGAACTCAGTTAACTCAGTTCGATTAGTTCAATTAATCATGTTTAATGCCTATCCAGATGAGAGTAGAAATTAGCACTGAGCGAACCCAAGGATGGGAACCCACCTTCTATATGAGGGTGTAATTCTTAGAAGCAATCCTTACATTCCAAAAGTATGTAGCCAGCATAGGTTGAGACATCATAGCCTATTATATGAGGGTAGATGAGGTGGCTTAACTTGATATATGAGGGTTCCCACCGTTCTCACTAGATTTACCTGTTATATGAGGCTTACTCACAGATTGTCCTTACCAGTGGCGCGGTATTGACACCCTTCCAATTGGGGTTAAAGATTGGACCCTAACTCAGCTATAATGCATTATTTGGGGCATGATGGTTAGATGTATACTTCCCATAGTTTCAGTTACAGATCAAGACTGTCAGATACAGTCATTCAGTCTCAGTAAAAAAACTCAGATAGTTTTTCAGATTTCAGGACTATCAGATACAGTCAACTCAGAAAAGTACAGAACTCAACTAGTTCCATCAAAACCTAGACCGTCAGATACAGTCGCTCATATCAGTTATTCCAGTTATACAACTATCAATATCTCATGTTATCAGTACTTAGACTCAGTAATCATGTTATCAAGAACTCAGTTACAGTTACTATGTATTCATGCATGTATTCTAACGTTCATGTTATCCAGTCAGTTAGTATAGTTCATGCATGTGAAACTTTTGAATTCAACCTACCTGACATGCATACCAGTACATTCAATCGCACTGACGCATTTGCGCTATGGTGTTTTACTTTATGACATAGGTTCTGAAGCATGAGCTCCAGAGCATCAGTAACATTCCAGTCTCAGCAGTCAGAGTTAGCAGTGAGTCCTCATCCTTCGAGGACATGGCCATTACTTTATTATCTCATTAATTAATTTATTTCAGTAGTTGGAGTTAGTTGGGGATATGTCTTATCAACTCCTTATTCAAACAGTTTAGAGGCTTTCAGACAAACATGTTCAGACAGTTATTTCAGTTGTTTTGGGCATTTCATATCCCACCCAGATGTTATATTTTAATAGATATTATGTCTTAGATTTGAACCTTACAACCTTTATTTCCATATTTATGCAGTGTTCAGGTACAGATATCAGTCATGGGTTAGCTTGTGGTCCTTCGGAGTCATGAGCACCGTGTAGCATTTCGGGTACCAAATTCGAAGCGTTACAATCATTCTATAAACTATTTAAGTACTAACCCTGCATATATGCACGTAATGTTGTCTACATAGGTTAAAAGTAGTTGGATAAGGATAATGTCTCCAAATAAGAAAAAAAGGCAAACCTCAGCACTCAAAGCTATAGAATATATATATATATATATATATATATATATATATATATATATATATATATATGGGTGTGTGGATGTAAATTGAAAATCTATCCTAATTAAAGACAAGGAAAAGTCTTTTTCTGCTTTCATAAGGGAGTTGCTAACTCTGCTAATTTATTATTTACTTAGGAGTAGGACGTTGTGCAACTATTTATAGATAAAGAAAAATCTCTAACTTCCAGAGAAGTTAGGGTAAAGAGTTTCTTCACTATTAGTACACAACTCTCAATCTCCACCGCCATCATAATTTTCATCAGGAGTTAACCTCTTGAAGGAACAATGCAGCCAAGTCATGGAATGGATTGTATTCCCTGGTGATGCTAATAGGACTGAATCACAGATAATGCATCAAGAATTACTATAGGAAAGCATGAAATTATAACACGGTACAACTTATTAGAGGCATAAATCTAGTGCACATTAGTGCCACGGGGAGTTTATTATTTTCATACCCTCTTGTAGCTGCCTTAATAATTTGTATAAGAGAAAATACAAGATACTTTAGTTAGAATGGAAAAAATAAAATATATAATGATGAGTAGTAATAAGAGTTATTCATGATAAGATTTTTGGTTGGGCAAAAAGCTAAGTCATACTATATGTATGAAACTTAGGCATCAGTCTTAGTTAAGTCTAAATCTTTCCAATGATATTGGTGAGTAATTTTCTTAGGGGAATAAGTCTTGTTTAGTATAAAATAAAAGCAGTTTATTTACATGGTTAAATTTGTTTGATTAAAGAATAGCCATGTTATAAAGAAACTTAAACCTCCAAGAAAATTATTACTTAAAACTTCTATTATATATATTGGCATTCATATCACTTTTTGTTAACCTTAGAAAAAATAGCTAAATATTAGTGTGAATATTTAGGAGTTAAACTAAAACAACTAAATTTAGTCCAATGTCAATACGTGAGTTTTCTTTTTATTTTCATCGTTACTTTTATGTTTATAGAAATAATCGAGAACTTGTCTAGTTAGTCATGTTATTTGTCCAAGGATAGATTAATTGTAAGATTAACTATAGGACATCTTTCTGAAATAAAAGTCACTATAAGCCTATATGAATCTTCCAAATGATCGTAATAATATCTCTATTCTCTTATCTTGAGTTTCTAAATATTTTGTTGCCTAGTTGTTAATAATCCATATTCATTGTTTATAATGTTGACTTCTCTTAAAATTTGTCACTCTTGGACACTAGAAGTGATATATAAGGCTCAAAACCTATGTTAGTGGTGAAGGGTGAAAAAAAAATTGATATGGTTGGAATGTTGCGAAGCTAGTATTGAAAAAATATTTTATGGTATTTTGAGCTAAAATAATACTAAGTCGATGAAAGCAAATGATATTAAGGAGAGATAAAAAAAGACGAAGAATAAAAGTTTAGAGAAAACAAGGTCACAAATTTAAATCATTGGTGTTAAAGGAAGGAGTAAGTCAGTATTTGCCCGAATATATGTCCTAACCATCCCTAAATCTATATTAGAATTTTAGAAATTCCTTATGTAATCTCAACAGAGTTATTCAAAGACAAGGGTAATTTGATGGTATGTGCAGGTATGCTATACAGATTCTTTTATCAGAGTTTTTCTTCTTTTAGTATCTTGTTCCATTGTTTTTGTAAATATATGTGCTTTTCTTTTAGGACACATCTTGGTCTAGTATGATGAAATTTGAATAAAAAAGGCTTAATAAACACAAACTCTCTAAACTTTTACTCTTGAATGCATTGTTATACAATAAAAGTAAAGTGTTAAAATTTGATGTTGCATAACTAATTGTGTAAATTTGGAGAAATTTTTTTTGATATTTTAAAAAAATTCTTGAATGTAAAAGGGGCCATAACTTAGTTTGAATGTTGTTATAGTTAGAAATTTTTTTACACCATTGTAGAAATCTTACTTTGTTTTTCTTAGACATAAGTAGAGTTAAGTTGAATGTATCTTGCTTATGTACAAGAAAAGACCTTATGTTGGGGGTGTTGATGTGCCTAGAATTTAGCAGATTTATTTTTTATTCCTTTCTTAATGTTTTTAGTGTTCATAAATATGTTTCACTTTGATTTTTGTGTATAAATGTTATTAGTTTATAGGTTTTAGATATCTTTGAGACTTAAAGCATGAATTTGTATACGGTTATCTGTAAAAGAATGACTAGTGATTGCAAAGTGGATCATAAATCAGAAGACAGTGCAAATTATTCCTTGAAAAGACTTAGAGAAATAGTTGCTCAGGAACTCACAGATAAGGGACAGATCACAAGATAAAAGATGACTGCAAACTTAATTTATGACCTGATTAACAAAGGAAAATCTTGCTTTGGAAATTAAAGCACGACCACAAAAATCAATCCACGCATGACTCTAAGAAATCTAATGGGAAAACGACAATAATGCAAGGTGAAGTCTGGATCATAAAATATTTGATTGGCATAGAAGTGGGTGTAAACCTTTAGGTAGTAGTGGAAGTTGATTAGCTAGGATTTCTACTTTTTTGTAATCTATAAATAGATATATTCGGTATTAGAGTAAAGAGATCAAACATTACTTTATATAGAAAAATTTTAGCGTAGTTTGTCATTCCAATTGTATGATAGTTGTTTCTAGATTCTTCAACAATTTCATTAACATTAGTAAGTATGTTTTTCATGCTTCTTTTTATTCATAATCAAAAGGGTTAGTAACTGCATGCATTAACCTATGCCTTAATAGCTTGTTCTTTATCCTATAAAAGTGGTTTTGGATTTGCTAAATGAAAATTTGTATGAACTCGAGGAAATAACACTTGTTTGGTTTTTTGTTAAACATAAGTTGTCATAATTGGTTTTTATTATTATCAGTATCTCATACAATTACACAAGCATCATATGTAGATACATCATTCATGACCTTGATGGAGTCTAGGAAATAATGCAAGATACTGAGTGTATCTCCATAACCCAAAGTATATGTAGTTGTATGATTACTAATGACCAATGCAACCCATTGTGGGAACACAATTCTTAGTAGTTTTCTCTCATAAGTTTACAAGCATAATTAAAATTTACATATTTATTTTCTATATATTAGATAGTAGTACAGTCATACTTTATATATCTTACAGAATTAACTGTGGCTCTAACTCTAATAGAATACTGATAGTAATTTATTTTGATAAACGATTTCCCCTATTCCCAATGGATTTAAATCTAACCAAGTTGGATTTTTATTATTGCATACAAACGCGATAGAGATCTAAATTGAGGTGTATATGGGGAATATCATTTCCCTCTAATTCTTCATCCAGACAGTTGATCAGCTCTTTTTCTCTAAGATCTCTCAAGGTATTTTTTCTCTACTTATTAATACATTTTTCTTCTTTGTTGTGCTGAAATTGATGCCATCAACTTTTTCTTCTTCTGTTATCATGATAATCAAGTTATAAAGTATAGATAGTTGAATTGGTGCATCAATATCTCTCCTCTTGTCGTACTTTCTCTTGGCTAATCACTCCATATTCTATTAGGTGACCTTCTTGTAATAACCAGATGACATCTTGTCACAGGTGATGGTAGCCCCCATTCTTGTGCTCATATATTTCATGAAATTTGCATATTGGGCCTAGATCCCTTTCATTTGGATTACACCTAATTGGTTTGACTATATTTCTTACTTAATTTTCCTAATTACTTCTATCGACCCGACCAAATTGATGATGAAGTAATTTTTATGAAAATGTGGACCTTCAACACTATGAAATAAGTTAAATATAGTTGGATTGCTCATCATATAATGGGTAGACCAACTATAATTAAACATAAACATTGTAGTACTTGACAAGAAAGAAAAAATTCTTCTCTTTTTGTCTATCACAAGGCTTCTACTCTATCGCGATCTGAGACTACCCCCTAGTTGTAATACGGTGCATAAAATTAGAAGTGAACTAAATTTAAACCATGATACATGCATAATTATTGAGCAATTGATTAAAATATATATCAAAGATAAATTTACCAATCGAAATTATAATCAGGAGATATTTTTTTTCAATATGTTACTGTTAAAAGCTTACAACACTGATCTAAAAGAAAGAGAAACTGAAACTACATACAATAACTCTAACTAAATATCTATGAATCCTCTACTAATACTAACTATAGGTAGCTGGATATGGCACAAACTATCTCTAATCAATGCAAATGAATAAGAAAATGAAATACTAGAACAACAATTGACTTGAGTCCTCGTAATAAGAGAAGTCAACACATATTGGTTGAATGCTATGATATCCTTGACTATGATCCTAATATTAAGAACCTGAATCTACATCACACAAGAATATAGTTAGAAGAGGTTTGTAATCAGTACTTTGTAATGTACTCTGTATGTAAGATATGCACTAGTGATGAAAACACTTAAAACATGCTTTGATTTTGAGGACGTATATCAGTTGCTGAAATATGCTTTTAAAATATGTATGTACATAATAATTGTGATGTATATTGAAGTCACCAAATCGTGACATAAATCATTTTCATAAAATGAGAAGCGATAGAAGCATAACTATTATATTCAATCTTAAGTTAATAATGAATTGTTGTAAAATTGTACTAAATGCTAACTGAAAATAAAAAATGAACTTGTGTGAAAATTTAATGCATGGAGTTGAACTGTAGTACAATGTCCCTATATGAAATATATATATACTGGTGTGTAGTTATAGTATGAAAATTCAAAGTATAAGAGCAAGTAAACTAAATGAGGGTCATGTACAAATACTAGTTTGAAAGATGGGATTTGAACCGGTGCAATGCCCATATAAATAAATGTGCAACTAATAAATACTGTGCTGAATAAGTTGATTACAAAGTCATGCAATAGTTGAGTTTGAGCTGTGGGAGATACTATCAATCGACATATAACTATGTGAGCAAAACATGAAGTTTGATGTATAATTCCTACCAAATAGGTCCCAATATACCTTGCCAGGGTATAAAGGCTAATCTGATATGGTACCACTAAATTGATGTCCAAATAGACTAAGGTGTCAAGCCTAGTCTAAAGGGTGACCCTTTAGAACCTACAATGGCACCGTAGTTTTGGGACTTAAGGATATCTACTAAGGGTCTCAGCCTAACTGATAGGTAAGCCTTTATCCCTGTGTCTTCTCGGTACTAAGTACTACTCCCAACTTAATATAAACCGATATACTGAATAGCTCAATAATTCTGAAGTCCTGAGGTTGAAAGATAAGTTCTTTGTCTAAAATAATTCTAAATCAAGAAAACTAAAGGACTGGGTGTTTAACTCACAGTAAATAATATTCTAAGTCATGGGTGTTCATAACCCGCCATCTCTGAAGAATTCAAGTATCATAATAAATTTCATAATCTGAATAGAAATGTGAAATTTTCGTACACAATTCCAAAATAATAAATTTATTAATATACTGAAGATTCAAAATTCTAACTATGTAAAGATACCAAATTTTATGGGAAAATATAGTATGTCAATAACATAGATTGAAATCCACCAAGTCATTGATCTAAGGTGAATTTATGTACATCAGTGTTGTTATTTGGGCTTATTTAGCTTTGATTGGAGGACTAATTGTGTGATTAATGAGTGAATATTTGTATAATTGACTATCTAAGTGTTAGAGTACTTGATTAAAAATTTTAAGATGTTCAAATGAGAAAACTAGAGTGACTAGCTTGAGCTAGGTATTGTTCTAGTTGATCTCGATGGATTCTAATGTTTGTAATGTGTTACTTATGATATGATTGTGTAATTATATGTGTAACAACTTATTTTTAGTGTTAAAGGTTCAATTGGATCAAGACAAGAGTAAAAACACTTAGATAAAGATTAAAAGGACGGAACTAGTTCTTAGCTTAAGTTCTAGTTCAAAATTGTGGATTTTGTGTTGTTTTAAAATCTAATTCGTGGTGTTTGATATTATAAGATTCTTGGTGAGTTGATTATGATGATTAATGTAAGATTAAAAAGCTGTAAATCAAGTGAAAACAACATCACAAGGCTTGGAACGGAAGGACGGAGGCATGGGACAAGATTCGACGTAAAATTGGATAGTTTTGAGTGATGGTGTGTCGTGGAAACAAGCCAATGCGATTAGAGGAATGATGCAGATATGGATGATACCTAAGGGACAAAAAATAGTGTCTCATATAGATTATATGGTGATACATAGGCATACCACAATGATAAGGGGCGCGACGCGGACATGGGTTATTTTTGGCAACTTTTGTGCTCCTATAAATAGGACAATTATGCATGATGTTAAAAGCCTTGGACGACATTGAAACTTTTAGGGAGGGTGGAAAATACTTCAATTAAAGTTTTTATTTATTTAATTTATTTTGTTTATGGACTTTATCATGTATTCATCTATCGTGATTACGGTTATGACCATGAGTGGCTAAAAGCCTCCTTTCGGGGGTTAAGTCCAAGAACATGATTACTACTGCTTTGAATTGATTTTGTTTTAGCTATTTATTAATACTTTTTATCACTATTTTAAGTATTATCTACCCTTATAATACATCCATAGTCAACTTGTGAACCCAAGAGGAAGAACAAGAAGATAGTACGTAGGGATGAATAGAGTAGAATTATAAACTTCTACACAACGAATGTTATAATTTACACTTAGGATAGGGATATACCTAATTGACCTATTTGGTTAAATCATGGTAGAAAATATAAATTCACTTATCTTAGCTCTCACATTCCCACTCAAAAATATAGTTGTGGGTCTAAGTTAGATAAAGGATTAGGGGCTCAGAAGACCATAATCATAATTTAAGCCCGTGAATCATCGACCATGATAAGTTCAATAGAATAGTAGGATTGTTCGCAGAGACTTAACCCTAGGTTTCTTTCCATTGATTATACAATAACCATTATTTTGCCGAATTACTTTACATTCAGCTTATACTCTCAAAACACTTTCGGTTTCTTTTACACAAATTTAATATCATTTGTGAACTAGAATTGAATAGTTGTTAAAATAAGTCTCTGAGGGATCGATATTCGTCTTTATTTACGGCCACTGTATTACTAGGTGAGACAAAGTACACTTGTGTTTGCGCTTAGGCGCAATAAGTTTTTGGCGCCATTACCGGGGACTTGTAATTTTGCAACTGCTTTAATTTTAGTTTTACTTTTTATTTTTTTTTAGTGATTTTCACTTGGTCTTGGTTTTGAATCTACAAGAAACAGGTTTACAAGTTAGTAAGCTGGCAAGGGAATGAGAATTGGTTGAGCTAGACCTTGATCCCAAATAATGCTTACACCAAAAGAGGAGAGAAGCAGTCCTTCTCTACCATATCCTGCAAATTGATGAAAAAAATATATTCCTGCTTCTATGGTTGAGGATCCGCTTGCTCGTAGTATAGTTTGTGAAGTTGCAATTCCACTTGCAAATAATCTGACCTCTTCTTTTTAAAAACCAGATGCTATAGGTAGATTTGAGCTGAAATAGAATATGGTGCAGCTTTTGATTTGGACTGTACAGTTTACCAGACTTTGACATGAACATCCACAAGTCCACTTGCATAACTTTTTGGAGATTAGTGACACATTCGTCCGTACGGGTATGTCAACTAATTATGTGAGGCTGACAATTTTCCCCTTTTCACTATTGGGGGAAGCAAAGAAGTGGTTAAATGATGAGTGGGAAAGTTCAATAACAACTTGGGATGACTTAGCCCAAAAGTTCCTGATCCACTTCTTTCCATCATGCAAGACTGTGAGACTTTGCAGTGAGATTGTGAGCTTCAAATAGAGGACAGATGAGAACCAATATCATGTTTAGGAAAGGTTCAAAGCTCTTCTTTGGTACTGTACACATTATCACCAGTCCAATGAGGTACTAGCTCACACCTTTGTTGAGGCACTTGATCATAACACAAAGATTCTGCTAGATTCAGCTGTAGGTAGTCCAAAATTAGAAAAGATGTTTGATGAGCTATACACCTTGTTAAACTAGATTGCTCAAGGTAATCCAAATTGGCATGGTGATACCTCAAGAGGTTTAGTGAAAAAGGTTGCAGGAATAATTGAAGTTGACATTTTTAGTGCCTTGATCAGGAAAATTTCAGCCATGCAGAATCATATAATGATCAAATTAAGAAAATTAGGTGTGAACCAAAATATGTCTCAAGTGAATGTAGTGAAGCAAACCACAAGTTGGTGTGAGGTTTGTGGCAATAGTGGTCACTCTGTAGCTATGTGCGGTGCAAATCCTGAGTCAGTCATATTTGTGGGCAATACTCAAAGGCCAAATTATGGTAATGCTTAAAACCAAAAGTGGCAGACTCAAGCACCATATCAATCTTAGAAAACCTATCAACAACAGTAGAAATAAAGTACATAGGTCAGTAATGTAGAGGACATATTAAAGAAGATCATGGCCACCTAAGAATAGATGGCTGCTAAACTCAAAAATCAGCAATTACTTCAGAAGCAGTCAGAGTATTAGTAGGGGTAAATGCAGCAGGCATAAAATGATAGGCCTCAAGGTAGTTTGCCAAGTATCAATGAACCTCCAAAAAAAGTAGTGGCAATCGCCTTGAGTAAGGGTAAAGAGCAGAATGAAAGGCCTCCAAAGACAAATGAAGAGGTAGATACAAAATTGATTCCTCAACTGGATGTCGACAAAGTTGCTGATAATTTAGGGAAGTTGAAGTACCTAAAAAAGAAAGGTTTTTAAACAGCTTAAGGTGTAACCACCACCACCATCTCCACAAAGATTAAGAAAAACAAAGGAGGATGCATGCTTTAAGAAGTTCTTTAACACGTTCAGAGAGCTTCATGGTGATGTAGATATGCTAATTACATTAAATGCCCAAATATACTAAGTACTTGAATGACTTGGTCACTAATAAAGTTAAGATGTAGGATGTTGAGACAGTAGCACTCATTGAAGAGTGTATCTTTATGGTGATGCAGAAGATGACTAAAACCTAAAATATCCTCAGAGTTTTACTCTAATTATTAAGATTAGCAACAATGAGGTGGTGCACGAACTGAGTGATTAAGGGAAAAGTATCTATAATAACCCAAGACTACCCCCTAGTCATTACATGGTGCTTACAACCCCGAATGACCACAAGCTAAACCATGACTAGTATCTATTGTGAGCACTGAATAATAATATTGTATATAATGTAGAATTGGGTTAAATTACCATAAGGTTCAAAATATCTGAAATACTGATAAAAATGTAACATCTAACAAAATATCTAAAAACTAAACACTGTCTGAACTGGTCTAGTCTGAAAGCCTCTAACTGAACTGTCTGAAAAGTAGAGTTGATGGGACAAGCCCCCAACTAACTCCAACTACTGAACTACTGATAAACTTAAATACTGAAATAAAAGTCTATCCTTGATAGATGAGGACTCACTACTAAATCTGCGACTGCTGGCTGGATCTGTCTAAGTACGATCAGGAACTTGAGCATCCAATCCTATGATATGATACATCATAGAATAAAGAAAGAGTATCCATCGGTACATGGAATGTACTGGTATAATAGATGAGGTAAGGGTGAGTGCAAGGGTTCATATGCATGAACAGTAACTGATTGATTGATATAGAATAACTGAATATGGGAGTACATGGATAACTTAAACTACTATAAATATTGGATATGTAATACTGTGAATATATGTACACTATAACTGAGCTTTTTTTAAGCTGAGCACTGAGTTTTTGATAACTGAGTAACTAATATCTGAAGATACTGATAACTGATTTGTTGATACTAACTTAATGTGTCTAACAGTCCTGATCCTATAAAATAAACTGAGTTCTATAATGAAGACTGAAATTGAAACTGTGGGATGTAATCATCTAATCTATATGCCCCAAATAAGATAAGATAACTAAGTTGGGGTCCAATCTGTAACCCCAATTAAAAAGGTGTTAGTACCGTGCCACGAGTACTAACAACTATTGTGGAGTCAGTCCAAACTAATGGGTGACATAAACTCAGAATTACTAAAAATTCTTAATTTTAGCACCCGGTGCAATGCGGTGCTATCGGACCATGTCACTGGAAAATAACAACTTGGAATTGGACTAGTGGCACGGCGCGATGCCATCACGGTGTCTTGCTGGATGCGATTTTAATCCTTGGCATGACGTGGTGGAATAGCGTTGCCTTACTAGAAATTTACAATTTTGAACTAGGTTTATAGCGTGACACTCCAATATCGTGGAGCAATACTAGAATTGACAATTTTCATTTGTTCATGCTCCACGGCACGTTGATGGCTCAGGTGGCACACTTTCTTACTAAAATAGCCTAACTCTTTGCCCGGGTGTCGGATTTGGGCAAACTTTATACCGTTGGAAAGCTAATTGAATTTCCTATGCAATGGCAAGCTCTAAACTGAAATATACTGAGTATTTTAATTTTTTTGTATGGGATTACTTATGTACTAAGACTTAAATTAAGCTAGGGAATATATGGTATTATAATATCTCTCCCTTAAGAACATTCGTTCTTGAATGAGACTGATTAAGATGAGAAACATAATAGACTAAGTTTACATGCTGAACTTCCAAAACTAAAACGTGACTACATGACTGAACTACTAACAAACTAAGTTCTTATACTGAACATGCATATCTAACGCATGAGTACATGACTTAAATAATTCATGAATACGTGACCGAATATGCAACGGTAATGGAGTATCAAGATTATAACTGTAATTGAATATGTAGTTGGGTATAGCTAAGAAAGATTATTACCTTAAGCTGAGAATACTTATGAACCTGAGATCATTTACTGAACATGTATGAATGGGAACATGAGGGCAATACTAATCCGGAAATATGATACATGAACTGAATATGTGAACTGAACTAATTCCTTGAATATATGCCATGACTTGTGAATGGTCATATGGCTGAGATTGGAACAAGAAGGTCAAATTATGAGCACCCATTATCCCTAACTGGATTCATAACGTGAAGAGAGAATGAAAGGTTTAGAATATAAAGGTTCGGGGATTATAGTGCATCTCCCCCTTGGGACACTATGTCCCTAAAAAATACTGACTTAACTGAGATACTAAGGAAAAGCATGGGATGATGCAAGGGGCACCTATGAACTGAATCATGATTGAATATTTGGTATCTGAAACTAAGGCATGATGCATAAACTGGGGTGAATTCATAACTACTAGGATGTTTTATTTTGGGATAAGACGATTAGATAGAAAGATGGGAAACCATTAGAATTTGTCCACCTGACTTCTAAACTGAATTGCTGGATTTACGAACTAACTCATACTAAAAACTTATACTCAATGGGCGCATTTTTGAGACACTCTTTCTAAAAGGTTCTAATGACTTTAGCGAGTACGAAACCCTGGTATGGCCTGAATAAGATATTTAAATAAGAAACCACAACATGGCTAAAACTCTATAATATGGGCACTGATAACCCTACCTACTGAGGTCTGATCTGGACTGAATTCTCCCACTATGTTCAAGCCTACTCAGATCTCCAAAATGCATTCAACATCCTGTACTTTAATCAAGAGATCTAAACTGAGGATATACATGATGAAATATTAATTTAGCTGATCATTAAGAGCGTAGCATGAGTCATGGAAACTGAGTATACTGTAAGGTATGAGTACCAATTCATGAGCTGCATGATCTGAGCTAGAGTTTCTATATTCATGGAACATGATTTGTTATACAGATTGAACTGGGACTCCTTATACTAGGAACTATAAGCGTACCTGATTTTTTTATAATGTGCTCGAATATGAGCTAGGATTATAGAGATGACATGTAAGGCATGAGTACTGACATTACTGAACTTACTACTAAAATTTGAAAGCCTGACTTGGTTACTTGTTCTACCATTTCCCCCTTAGCTTAAAGCCATCATTCTAAAGTTGTGAACCACTTAATCAATAACTCTAAACTGAGATATCACCACTTTACTCTAAAGTCTGGGGTAGACACTTTGGAGTGCTCTGTTAATAATTTGGGTCTGGCACCAAAGTTGACAGCTAAATAGGGGTTACAAAGAAAGTAAATCCTCGGGATCTAACAAGGGATAAACAAAAAAGATAAAAGACTTATAACGTACCCGTAACTATATTAGGAGAACTTCCTTGATCATGGTGAGATTGGAGTGCATAAAATCTATTCTGGCGTTGACCACTAGTAGTACTAAAAGTGGCGCCTTACTGAGTTAGGTGATCGGATGGGACTAGAGGATGGTTGAACTGACCCTATTGATGAAAATATTTTCCTCTCTAAGCTAATAATCTAAACTCCCGCATCCTGTGGCCTAGCTTACCATATCCAAAACACACATCAATGCCTGCTCTACACATACCTAGGTGATTTTTACCACATTCATCGCAAAGCAAATAGGTATGACCACTACTCACACTACCCTAGGTTTTGGAGCCTGGTGCCCCATCTCGATTGTCATTCCTAAACTTTGGTACTCGCGCACTAGCTGAGGATGGAGATGGAACTAAAAATTTAGGATGAAACTAGGAATGGTTACTGCCCTCTAACTTAGGCTGATTGAAATTGAAACTACCTATTCTTGCTCTCTTATTCTCTCTCTCTCCTTCTTCTTAAGATTTTAATCCTCAATCTATTGAGCATGGACCATAAGCCTAGAGATGTCTATCTCCTTAATCAACATCGTTGTTCTGTACTCCTTAACCATACTATCTGACAACCTAGATACAAAATTGCTTATTCTAGACCTATTGTCTGCTACCACATGGGGAGTATAACTGGATAACTAAGTAAACTTGAGAGAATACTCTTTTACACTCATACTTCCTTGCTTGAGATTGATGAACTCTAACACCTTGGCTTCTCTTAACTCTAAGGGAAAGAATCTATCTAGGAAAAAAGTAGCAAACTCTTCCCATTCTATAGGCTCTACACTTGTGCCCCTGTCTACCTGCCACTACTTAAACCACATATGAGCTACATCTTGTAGCTGATAGTCAGCTAAATCATTACTCTCATTGGAAGTCACTCCCATGATATTTTGGACTTTTTAAAACTGATCAAGGAACTCCTATGGATCCATTTCTGACTTAGATCCTGAAAATAGGGGAGGATTCATTCAGGTGAAGTCCTAAATTTTGGTTACAACAGCATTGGCCACTAGGTTGGCCGGAACAACAGCTAGCTGTTGTTAAGAACATTTAATTAACCATAACTATGACCACCAGGACTCAATTTTCTAGTATTAAAAATCCCCAGAACTCAATTGTAACGCCCCGAAGTTTTTTCTTAGCAAAAGTTTGTCCCTAAAATATCAAGCATTGACTTCTAGAATGATTTATACTTTTTCCCGAAGGAATTTCTTAGATTTTATCTTTTTATTTTGTAGATGATTGAATAAGTTTTCCGTCGACATAAGATGCATCCAAAATAGACACTCGGTGAAGGAGTTATTGTTAATTTTAGTCCTAGTCATAAAACACCGTCATTCCTTTCCTTGGCACATCACGGAGAGGGTGTAAATGAAGATGGTCAATTTTTAGTGGGACTCTACGATAGTGGTGCATCATGGAGTAGGACAAATTCCCATTCGTCAATCTCTAGTGAGCTACCGCGATAGTGGCACATCGCAGTGGCCCATGAAATTGGGCTTCTAGTTATATTTTAATACCGATCTCATTAAGGGTATATTGGGTATTTTCCCACACCCTTATCAGTCCAAACACGAGATTTCAACCCCAATTGAGCATATTACTCATACATTCACAAAAAATATTCAAGAACACTCTCTAGGGTTCCATATTGATAATCTAAATAAATCAAGATTCAACCTTGGGTTTTCAAAACAAATTGAAAATTTGGAATCCCAAGTTGTGGGCATCAAGAAGAATCCTTTAAATTTCTAGATACAGGTACGTGGGGTTTATCCTAAAAAAACTACATGGGCTTAAAACCATTAGAGCATGATTTTTAAATTTTTATGCATGAATTTCAAAGGGGTTTTGTAATCTATGTTCTAAATTACGAACTCCGAATGTTTTAATGTTACTATTGTTTTGACCTTGTGGTCCTATCCCCTAAATTGATTTACCTGTATATGTATATGTATGGAATTTGAGATTTAAGATCGTTGAGTGCATAATTATAAACTCTCTCTCATGTATTGAATTAAAGATTATGGTTTTGTGATTTGAAAGATATTTTCACAATATTATAGCATTTGACCATGATTTGAAATTGTTGAGAGCATTTTTCTTGATATAAATATGTTCTTGTGTTTAAGAGAAAGAATTGCATGTGAATTGAGAACTTTGACATGACCACCTTGTACTGTACTACTGAAATGCTTGAGAAAGATGAGTTCCTTGCATGTGTTTACATGAGGCTTGAGAAAGAGTTTCTTTGAATTGAATTATTGAAATGGTGGTCCCGAAACTTGTGTTTTGAAAATAGAGATTTATGATAGACTAATAATAGCTCAGAGATGTGACTTGCAAGTCAATGGTATGACGATACCATATGTATTTATGCCATAACAGATTATGTTTTTAGAGCATATTTTCAGAGTATTTTTCAGAGACTGTATGTTTTGATAGAGTTTTAAAAAGGGGCTTAAAGAGGGTTAGGTGGTTACCCGAAGAAGGCACAAGTTTAAGAAACTCTTTTCCTAAAACCGTATTTACTGATACAGGTAGATTATTATTGTACACTGGCGACGGCCGTGTGGCGTAGTAGATTCAGCGACTATGAACCTTACGTCACACTTGGGTTGGGGACTTTGCTGCCGAGTTAATGGCATTTTTCATATAGCCCATGGAATTTTTCAGAGTTGTAGGGTATACCACCTAGCGCAGAAGTAGCACCGATTTCTCAGAGTTGAGATGATTTTTACAGAGTCTTTAAAATGCCCATGTGAATTCTTACTTATGAACTATTTTAAATTATTCTCATATATGTTGAATAATAAATGCTTATTTTGGATATGCTCTGCATACCAGTACATCTGTATTGACCTCTCCTTCCCCTACCGCTCAGGTTCTGATACTCAGTCTAGGGGTCCAGATAAGCAGTAGATAATTTAGACAGCTGATCAGATTATGTAGTGGTGAGCCTTCGCTATTCCAGAAGGCCTATCTTTTCTGATTATGTAACTTATTTCATTTTTGATCTACTGGGGGCCTTGTCCTGGTTTCAGACAGTTGTTAAATTTTCATGTAGTAGAGATTTCGCAAACTGAGTCAGATGTTATTTAGATGTAGTTGATTTACAGTTTCCATACTTATGTTGAATTCAGAATTGACCATGTTTCCATAGCAGATTATGTTTCCGCATTTTCTTTTATTAAACGAATGTTATGCATGATTACCATATAGAGAAGGACATTCTGGGCCTTAATGGGTTAGGATGTCTGCCACAACCAGGCCCTCGTTCGGGTCGTTACATCAATAGCATGAAAAATAAAGAAAATCATAATCTTGAATAACATAATAATGTTCACTTGGTCATAATTGATCTATAGAGACATTTTATCAAACACATGTTATGCATTAACTTTTACATGAATGAGGAATACATGTTAGCATGCTATAATGGCATTATTTCATTCTCATAGAAAATTTATCAAACACATGTGAGGCATTCTTGTTTTACTAAATTATAAACACTTAGGGTAAACATGTTTATAACAATCAACTTGCAAATTGAAGGGTTTATCATGAATATCATGTAGATCAACTCATATTAGGAACAATTCTTGAGACTTGAAATTTAAATCATGGATAACACATCAACATGATAATTACGATGCCTAAACTTGCAAATTCATGGATTATAACATGGGGATTACTCAATTCAATTTATATGCTAATCAATTTTATGTAATACACCATTAACCATGGACTTAAAACTAAATAAATATCAAAATATGATTACACTCAAATTTCATACATGTAAATCATGAATCATGAATCTTGAAGTTTTAAAAATAGATTCTTGGACTCTATGGGTGAAAGGGACCCGCAGATAAACACATAACATATCTTAATTTGTTAGTTTCCTGAAGTTCTTGGTGAATTCTTGAACGTTATGCTTGATCTCTTGAACTATGGTTTTTGCCTCTTGAGAGAGAATGGTTTAATTTGGGGAAAAGTTGGGTGAATAATAAAGTAACTAGGTTAATTAGAGGTGAATTTCATGTTAAAGGCTGACTAGGGGGGCAAAAGACTTTGATGCCCTCAAATTTAAAACTCGAAATTACTAAAAATTCTTAATTTTGGCACCAGTCGTGATACGGTGCTATAGCACCATGTCACTGGAAAATAGACAACTAGGAACTGGACCGGTGGCACGATGCGGCACCATCACGGTGTCTTGCTAGATGCAATTTTGGTCGTTGGCGCGATGTGGTAAAAATCACATTGCCTCACTGGAAATTGACAATTGTGAACTGGGTCTATAGCACTATGCGCCAATACCGTAGAGCAACACTGGAATTAATGATTACCATTTGGTCATGCTCGACGATGCGTTGATGGTTTAAGTGGCACACTGACTTACTAAAATGGCTCTAACGCTTCACCCAGGTGTCAAATTCGGGTGAAATTTATACCATTGGAAAGCTAATTGAATTTCCTACGCAATGGCAGGATCTTAACTAAAATATACTAAGTATTTCACAAAAATTATATGGGATTACTCATGTACTAAGACTTAAATTAAGCTTGGAAATACATGGTATTACAGTATTAATTTGATGCTCCTATCCTTGTTCAACAATTTTGATTTAGGGAAGTCGAGATCGAGCTATGTTATACTCCAATTGGCAGACCAAACCCTATCCCATCTTGAAGGAAGTATAGAGGACATTTTTATCAATATTGGCAAGTTTATTATTCTTGCTAATTTTATTATTTTAGATTTTTTAAAAAATAAAAGAGTGTCGATCATCTTGAGACGTCCATTCTTGCCGACGAGAGGAGCATTGATAAATTTGAGTGAGGGCACGCTCACAATAAGGTTGGATGATTAAGAAATGGTTTTCAAAGCTTACAAACTACTCAACACACTATCCCACTACAAATATTTGTGCATGATTATAGTGATTGAAGGGGATATTTGTGGGGTGATGGAGTTTAGTCCACAAAATACCTCTTCAAACTTTCTTATTAAGCAGCCCAAGCCATCAATACCTAAGCCCGAAGGGATGCTGATTGATAATCCTAAAAAGGCTATTGTTGAGAAAGTTGTTGACCTTAAGAGTTCATACTCGAGAGGTCAAAAACAAATAAGAAGATGACCTTCAAGTAGGAGGAAGAGAATGAAGAAAAATGACTAAGTATGATGTTGGGTCATGTCGTGACACTAAATCAGGCGATGCTTTAGAGGTAACTCAAGTTAAGGTAGGTTTTATTTTCATATTTTTAGTTTTTACTTCATGTAGTTATTGTTTTAGTTGAGTTACAAATTAAAGAAAAGTTTGATTATCGAAAACCTAAGCTAAGGAGCGTGGTGAACACTAAGTGTGGGCTCCCCAGACCCTTGAGATATATAAAGATGTTACTAGCTAGGCCTATAGTCCTCAGAGAGTATTTATATATCTACTTTAAAGTATACTTTAGGGGAAAAGTATATTCTTTTAAGTGTGGGCTAGGGAATTCCTATTTTTAGGAGTAATTTTAATTTTTTTATGTTAAAGTAAGTGAGATATTTTTTGTGGTGCCATGTGTGATTGTATGATGCAAATGTTTTGTATGTACAGAGCATGTGGATTGTGTGAATTACTACTTGTGATATGCCTAAACTCATGATTATGACTCTTGTACACTGTCAGCTTAATGTTGAATTCATGTGATTGTTTGGTTAAGAGTCTATAAGGATCCTACTTGAGTTGAGCATGTGCTATGTGTATGTGAGGATGTTGTATAAAGAGTGGGGGTTTAGAATGATATAGGCATTACATTGATAACCATGTTTATACCCTTTTTATGACCTCCCCTTGTGCATAATCCTAGTTAACCCCATTAAGCCTTTAGCTTATTCTTTGGTAACCTCATATGTAGCCTAATCCCTCTTATTGATTAACCATAATTTGATTCAAAGCTCCTAAGCCCTTTAGTTGAAATTTAACTTCGCTAAGGAGTTTGAAATTCAAGTAGGAAAAAGGTAAAAGTGAAGCCCCAAATAAATAGCTTTTTTTGTTGAAAATTTGATATGTATTGTGGTTGTGAGTTGTGTAATAAGAAGAATAAAGATTGTTTGAATTGAATAATATGTACATAAAATACTTCCACTATAGTGCATGCTAATGTGCTTAATGAGATGGGGTAAAACAAAAGATATGGGTATATAGAAGTGGTGTAAATGGGTTATTAGAGGTGAATTGAATGAATAGTGGGATGTATTATAGTGCTTAGGGATGATAGTCACTATTACTGGCCAGAATAGTTCCTACCCATCCCTTAGCCTACATTACAACCCATAAAGACCTATTTGATCTTAAGCCTTAACATTTTGATATTAGTGAAGTACTACACTAAGGGAAAGCCTATGGTTCATCTTATATAACTTTTGAGCGTAAGTTGATTCTTATACCTATTTTGTGATAAATTGCATTTGTGAGTGGGCAAGGGTAACTCTCTTATTTTGAGGGCATATGTTTGATGAGACTTGGGTGACTTGTATGAACTCTTTAATTGAGAAATATGTATGAGTTTGCCAACTTGGTGAGTTGGTTCTTTAGGCTAGGATACTTTTGTATTAGTGTTCTTGAGCTTTCAATTATGTATATAACATGCTTAGTATAAGGACTTGCATTCTGTACAGTCATTTTAGTACTAGCTTTAGCGTCTTAGTTGTAGTAGAAGTATGGTTTCTTTTTTGATTAGTATGCTTATATTAAAGATTTGTTCGAGGACGAACAAGGCTTTAAGTGTGGAAGATCTAAGGTGCATTATGCACCTCAGTATTGTTATTCGGGCTTATTTAGCTTTTTTTTTAGGATTACTTGTGTGCTTACTGAGTGAATATTTGTATAATTGAGAATATAAGTGTTAGAGTACTTGATTACAATGTTTAAGGTGTAATTCAAAGAAGTTTGTATTCAAATTGGTCAATTAGAGTTCAAATAAGAAAATTAGTGTTACTAGCTTGAGCTAGGTGTTGTTCTAGTTGATCTCAATGGATTGTAATGTGTGTAATGTGTTCCTCATGCTATGATTGTGTAATTATGTGTGTAAAAACTTGATTATAGTGTTCAAGGTTCAATTGGATCAATCCAATAGTCAAAATAGTCAGATAAAGATTAAAAGGACGAAACTAGTTCTTAGCTTAAGTTCTAGTTCAATGTTGTAGATTGTGTGTTGTTTAGAACTCTAATTCGTGGTGTTGGATATTATAGGATTCTTGGTGAGTTTTTGATGATTCTTTATGGATGATACACAATCTTGAAATCAAGTGAAAACAACATCACAAGGATTTGAACCAAAGGACGAAGTCAAGGGACAAGATTTAACATAAAATTGGACACTTTTGAGTGATGGCAGATCCAGTAGAAAGCCACCAAAATTAGAGTTGCGAAACATCCTTGGATTCTAAGTAAAGGACAAAAAAAAAGTCTCACATGATTACATAGCGGTATGGATTCATACCATTACGATAAGATGTGCAACGCGGACATGGATCATTTTTGGCAACTTTTCTCCACCTATAAATAGGACACTTGTGCTTGATGTTGAACACCTTGGAAGAATTTCAATATTTAAGGGAGGATGTAAAATACTTCAATTATGGTTTGTATTTCTTTACTTTAGTTGGTTTGTGGATTTAATTATGTATTCATCTATCGTGATTATGGTTATGTCCATGAGATGCTAAAAGCCCCATTTTCGATGTTAAGGCCAAGAACATGATTATTATAGCTTTGAATTGATTTGGTTCTGAATTTTTTTTATCATATTTGGTTATTTATTCATCCTTCTTATCACTATTTTAAGGCTTATCTACCCTTAGAATACATCCATAGTCAACTTGTAAACCTTAGAGGAGGAACAAGAAAATAGTACGTGGGGATGAATAGAGTAGGATTATAAACTTCTACATAAAGAATGTTATAATTTGAACTTAGGATAGGGATATAACTAAGTAACCTATTTGTATCAATTACAGGAGAAAATATAAATACATTTTGCTTAGCTCTCACATCCCCGCTTAATGATGTAGTTGTGGGTCTAGGTTAGATAGAGGATTAGAGGATCGGAAGACTATAGTCATAATATTAACCCCATCAATCATCAACTAAGATAAGTAATCTAACTAATGAAGTTCAATAGCATAGTATGATTGTTCTTAGAGACTTAAACCTCAGCTTCTCTCCACTGATTGTCCAATAACCTTTACTTTATCGAATTGCTTACATTCAGCTTATACTCTCAAAATTCTTTTGGTTACTTATACATCAATTCAATCTCAATTGTGATCTAGAATTGAATAGTTGTTAAAACAAAGTCTTGGAGGGATCGATATTCAACATTATTTAAGGCCATTGTATTACTTGGTGAGACCACATACACTTGTGTGTGTGCTTAGGTGCAATAGTAATGTATAATTCATTTAGAAAGAGGTTGAAATCTGAAAAACATGCATAATCCATCACATATTAAAATAACTGAGTTAAAGACATGAAAATCTTTCATAATAACTTTGAATGGAAAGTATAATAATAAAATAACATGATTTTCATGAATTTGGACTAATTAGGTAATAACACTAGATCATGGGTTCACTAAAATCATAAATAAAATTCATATTTTAAAACTAGGTTTAATTCATAAGGGTGAAATAAATCCCTTATTGAATACCCACATACCTGGACTGGAAAAATATTAGACTGAAGCCTTGGGAATCAAGCTTTGAGAAACACCCTAGGCTTAGGCTTGCTTGAGAATTGAATCGCTTAATTTTCTGATTTAGAATGAAATTAGGGAAACTAATGAGGGATTTGGAGTGATTAAATAGAATTATACCTCTTGTAATAGGTGAAACAACATAGTTTTTTGGTTAATAAAGTGGTAAAACATAACAACTTTTAAGATTATCTGAAAGTTATTGGTTATAGTCCCGACAATATTGGTGATGATCCATAGTGTTTGGAGATTATTGGCCTAAGTCATCATCATAAAATCATTTTTCACTTTCCTCTTTAGTCACTACAAGTCACCGTATGACTCGTAGTGTCTGAGTCATCATCATTGACAACTTTGACAAAACTTTAGTAAAATGGCCATAACTTTTTCCTCCGATAACAGATTAAGGCAAAACCAAATGCACAAGAAATATAATTCAAATATAGATCATTTGGTGGATATTTAGATAAAAAATTATTCATAATAAAAGAGTTATGATCATTTAAAATTAACAGTTACAAGATACTTCACGAGAAATCAATTGGTATGAGAGGTTTTGACTTAGCTATGAGTCAGGAGTTACTCGAGGACTTAAGTCATTTCTAAATAAATTCCAATATTAAAATAACTTGAATCTCGATTTTACATGTACTTAAAGCATGGTTCTAATCTTAGCTTGTAATTTAGGGGTGTTACATACCCTCTCTTTGTTTTGATGATATCCTTAATGCTCGTGTTGTATGGAGAATTATTTTGACCATTTAACTTTCTAACATTGTTGTTAATAGTCTTCTCTATGAATAATTTCATGTCTAAATCATATTCTAAACTGTCTTTTAATTCTAGTTGTTTATGGTTTTATTTATCCAAATTAATCTTTCTTTTAATTGTTCTCTTCCTTTTCTAACCTGGTTTCTATAATTAATTTCTTCGTATAGCCAACTTTTTTTTTTTTTCAAATTTGTGTTTCTATAATTTATCTTTGAATAAAAATCAGTGGAGCAATAATGGAAGGATACAAGGAAAATGACATATGGAAGAAAAGTTAGCCTTTCTTGAAATTTCTTTACGTAAAGAGATAGTAGATTAGATTTTTTGGAATTTAGTGCCATTATTACTTTTTGACTTCCTTGTACGTACTATTAATAGATTGTAAAAAATAAGGCACGTGTAAAGTAGGAACAGTGTAGATAAGTTTTACGCTTTTTCTTAGGCTATAAATATGTAAGCCTCTGGCAAGTTAAGGGCAAGTCTTCATGTGTTGAAGCAAAAAACTCTACTAATGATTTATCTATATTTTTATCTGTTATTGCTACTGAATAATTCGCATTTATTATAAATTAAAATTTTTGGTATATTAAATTTCCTTTTATAGCTTTTATTATACTTTTTTCTATAGGTTTTATAATTTTATCATCTGGTAAATATAATTCTATTGGTGTATCTATTCCTTCTCTAAAACAAGCTTTTATTAATATCTCTGTTCCTCCAAGGTGTACATATTTTATTGGGTAAGACTTTTTATGTCGTTTATTTCTTTATTAATTATTCTTTTTGTTACTAGTGGAATACTAGTTCTTACTTTTGCATATCTACAGTCTATTATATGTTCTTTTTGGCTTACTACGTAGTATTCTTCCTTTTTTATACTAAATATATTTCTTATTTTTGGTATTTTAAATATTTTTTCTAAACTTAAGTTTAACTCTCTTCCTTTTATTTCGTCAAATATATTACTGTCAAATATTATTTTTTGATCTGTTCCTTCTTCATTTAAATATTCTTCCTTTGTTATTATTTTTATATCTTCTTCATTTATTTGATTCATTTTTATATCTTCTCCAGTCATTTGATTCATCTAATTCACTATCTATTTCATTATCTATTTCATTTTCCGAAATTTCATATATACTATCTTCACTTTCTAATTCATAATCTATATAATCTATCTACATATACTCTGTATTTTCTATTTTTATTTCTGATATTTGTTTTTTTTTGGGTTTTTTGGTAATTTACAATCTCAAGCTAAATGTCCTAGTTTTGCACAATTATAACAAGTACATTCTTTTATAGATTTATTTTTTCTATATGGTCTTTTATGTTTATAATTTCTTACATAATATCTTTTTCTTGGTTTCTTATATTTATATTTTGATTTTTTTTATGTTTTATATTTCTTATGTCTTTTTCTTTTCTTATAATATCTTTCTTCGTATCCAAATTGAGGTGCTATTTTATCTTTGCAACATGCTAGATTTCTTATTAAAATTTTTTCATTTTTATTTCTTCTCTATATTTTTTACATAGGTTTCTATATCATTATTGTAAAAATTTTATTCTTGCTCCTAGAGTATCTACTATTTTTGCTTCATCCCAACTCTTTATTATTTTTGAACTAAATGGTTCAGGTAATTTACTAAAATATAATCTTCTTATTTCCTTACTTTCTTCTATATTATATGTTCCTTTATAATAATATTCTTTAAATGCGCAAGTATATTCATCTACGTAACACATATTACATATTGCTAATTTTAACATTAAATTCCTATTTGTACCTTTCTCTTCATTTTGTTCTTCTTCTGTTGTTGTCATGCTGCTAAATTCGTCTTTTATAACTATTTCATAATTTTTTTAATAATTCTATAGGTGTTAATTTAGTTGTAGTTGCTGATGATAAAATTAATAAAATACAAATAGAAAGTCCTTTCGAACAATTTGTAAAAACAATTGATAATAATGATTATAGTTACAAAGACATAGATATAGAAGAAGTTTTAGAAATAATAAATGATAGAATAAGTACAACAAAAAGAATAGCTCATAATCTAGTATATAGTAATCTAAAATGATCATATTTTGTTATGTATGATTGAAAGAAATATTTTGAAAAAGCATCATATAAAAAATGAATACTTATTTATCTGATGAAATGGTAGATAAATTTAAAATACTTGTTTTGTATGTGCTTAAGGATATAGAAATTGTAGATATAAGAAAAATCATATTGGAAAAAATATTTAATAAATATTTTATGACTAGAATAAATTACATACCTCACCTACCTAACTACTCTTATAAATACTTACATACCAAACCTACACATCAACCATGATAAATTACGAATATTGGAAAATGGATATAAAAAATAGACAACTATTAGAAGAACTAATGAACACAAATTTAGAAGAATATATGAGAACCAAAGATATAAAATATATAGAATACCTTAATGAAAATATAGAGGAATTAATAAGATTAAAACAAACAACTAAAGAATATTATGAAAAGGCCTTTATTTAACCCACCTAAATGACATATAATTTTGAAGTGCTAGTTTTATACATACTTAGAGATATAGAAATTATAGACGTAAAGAAAATAATATGGAAAAAATATTTAACATTGAAGATGAAGAGTTAGATATAAATCAGATAGAAGATGAATTAGGAGAAATATATTTAAGTGATGACAATCACTATTACTACCTAGATAATTATTCAGATGGATATTATACAGATCAAGAAATGCTAGAATATATTCAAAGAGTTAGAGAAAAACAAAGTTGGCTATACAAATTAATTAATTATAGAAACCAACTTAGAAAAGGAAGAGAACAATTAAAAGAAAGATTAATTTGGATAAATAAAACCATAAAACAACTAGAATTAAAAGACAATTTAGAATATGAGTTAGACATGGAATTATTCACAGAAGAAAAAGATAGGATAATTAACGAAATAGATAACCTAATTCTTTAAATTGATTTATCTCAATTAATAATTTTTGTTCTTTATATTTTTCTTTTTTTTCTTTCTGTCCTTTTTAATACAAATCTTTAGCATTTGTAGTTCTTTTTCTAATTCAGCAATCCTACTATTTTTAGTTTCTTCTATTTTTCATATTTCTTCTATGGTTTGTTGTTTTATTTTATCTATTTCCTTTTTTCTGTCTATCTCTTTGTTTTCTCCTTCTATTCTTACCATGACTACCAACTTATCTTCTAATTTTAAATCTTTTTTTTCTAACATTAAATATAAATGTTCACCTATTTTCTTATATCTCTTTCCTAAATTAGAGAATACATGGGCCTTTGGCTGGAACATTGGTCATGGCTCAAAAAACACCCCCTCCAGCCATGGGGCCAAATGGCTTTTCAAGTGGAGGAAATCTTGACAGGCTTCATTCCTGCCAAAGATCTACAATACTCCTGCTTCTCTACAACCACCACCTTTTTAACATATCTAAAGGATTTTCATCAGTGTGTATCTTCTCTACCTCAAATAATTTCTCTTCCATGACCATTTTAATCTAATGATACTTTTTATTAACATGCTTTGACTTAGAATGAAAATTGGAGTGGTTGGTGAGATAAATAACACTCTGATTATCACAAAAGATGAACCTTGATTGCTCAAAGTTAAGATCTTTCATAAATTCCTTCATCTTAAGTGATTCTTTATCACATTCAGTGATAGAAATATATTCGGCTTCGGTGGTGGGTAGAGCTATACACCTTTTTAGACTTGATTCCCATGAAATAACTCCCCCTGTAAAAGTGATCAAATAATCAAAAGTGGATTTTGGGTTGTCAAGATTACCTCCTAAATCGGAGTCTGTGTAGTAAAGAAGTTCAAGCGTACCACTACCAAAGAACAACTTCATATATTCAGTACCCTTCAAATAGCTTAGTATCTATTTTACATCATTCTAATGTTCCTTTCCAAAATTAGAAAAAAATCTGCTAATAGTACTAACAACATGTGCAATATCTGATCTGGTGAAAACCATAACATACATCAAGCTTATAACTACAAAGAAGTAGGGAATACAAGACATCTATTTCTTCTCTTCCTTAGTACATGTTCTATGGGTTGTGCTCAAGTTTAAGTGTTTAAAAAGAGGACTATAACTACTTTTACTTCTGTTATATTGAACCTCTTCAGTACCTTCTCAATGTATTGCTTCTGGGATAATGATAACTCTTTTTTATCTCTATTATATCTGTGTATTTGGTTGCCTAGGATTTTCCTTGTTTTGCCTAAGTCCTGAATAGAAAAAGATTTGCTCAACTTTTTCTTAAGGACTGGAATTATAGATTTATTTCTACCAACAATCAGCAAATCATCCACATAAAGTATTAAAAGAATGAAATCATCATCAGAGAACTTCTGAAAGAATACACAGTGATCTGAAGAAGTTTTCTTATATCTTTGCTTTCCAATGATAGATTCAAGCTTCAAGTACCATTGTCTTGGAGCTTGTTTCAAGCCATATAATCTCTTTCTTAATTTACAACATAATGTTCTTTTTACTTGACTACAAAACCTTCAGGCTACTCTATGTAAATATCTTTATCTAAATCACTATGAAAAAAGTAGTCTTGACATCAATATGCTCAATCTTTAAATCTAGAATTGCAGCTAAGCCTAGCACCATACAAATAGAAGACATTTTCACGATAGAAGAAAAAATTTCATCAAAATCAACTCCTTTTATCTGGCCAAAGCCTTTGACAACTAGTCTCGCCTTATACCTAGGAATAGAGGTATGTTTCTCTTGCTTTACTCTAAAGATCCATTTGTTTGTTAGAGCTTTCTTACCTTTTCGTAATTCCACTAACTCATATATTCCATTATCATGGAGTAAATTCATCTCATCTTCCATAACTTCTACCCACTCATCTCTATAAGCATCTTGCATGGCTTCATCACAATCTTTAAGTTCTTTCATGACTGTCAGAAGTACATACTCATTTGGAGAATAACGTGTTGATTTTTATTTCTCCCTAAAAGATCTTCTACAAGATGTTTAAAGAATATTTGAAGTGGTTACCTAAACAAGTATGGGTTGTTGATAAACCCCAACATCATTAATCAAACCATCTGTAGGTTCTACATCCTCCGAATCATCATCTGTACTACTATCTTAGGTTCCATCATGTGCAATAGATGTATCAGTAATAGGAACTGGTTCAACATGAACTTAGCACTCATTATTCTGAGAATATTTTTTCTCATTCTTTTCAACATCTTTGTAGATTGGTCTTCAAAGAACACTGCATCATGACATCTAATAAGCTTTTTATCAACTGTATCATAAAAAAGATACCCAAACTCGTCTTGACCATAACCAATGAAAATGCATTGCTTAGTTTTGACATCCATTTTGACCTCTCATCTCTTGAAACATGCACACAACCTTTAAACCTAAATAATTTCAATTGATCATAGAAAACATCCTTAGAAAAAGCAAACTCTATTTGGAACATCACCATCTAAAGCAACTATAGGAGATAAATTGATAATATAAGTAATAGTATTGAGTGCTTCCACCCAAAAGGAATTTTGAAGTTTAACCTTTGAAAGTACATATCCAACTCTCTCAATGAGAGTTTTGTTCATCCTTTCTGCCAAGATATTCAATTAAGGCACCTTTGGTAGAGTTCTCTGATGAGAAATTCCTTGTGATTTCTATAGTTATCAAAAGAACCAATATATTCACCACTATTGTGAGTGAAAATATATTTTAGCTTCTTTGTAACGATCTAAAAATTTGATGAATTATGTGAAATTTATGATTTTATGTAATTTGAATGTTTTCCCCCTCCCCGTAGTTACATTATGGTATTTTTGGGGTGCGAAAGTGATTGACATGATTTTAAATACATATTGTTATCATTTATGCGATATTGTAGTTTTTGATGGCTTTGAAAACATTATTTTTGACTTTTGTATACATATTTTTATTTGCTCGATAGATGGACAAATGGGCTGCTCCAGAAACTATAGAATATCAATTTTAGGCTAGGTAGACTTTTGATTTGGGTCCCGGTGTACCCGAGCTCATTCCGACCTATTGGTCGAAAAGTTGAAAATTTGAAAAATTGAAAATTTTCATGACCCAAACCAGGGCACTGACCGTGACGGGTATCCCGAGCCATAAAGGCCCGAGAGCCCTTCTCTATCTGGCAATCATATACATCATTCATATACAGAAAGAAAATACAAAAATACAAAATAATACGGAATCATGGTCAATATCTCAATTCAATTAAACAATCTAGAATGGAAACCATATACCTCTAAAAACGTCTAACATCAGTCTACGAAATCTTAAACAACTGAAAATGACACTCGTCTAAAATCTGGGACAAGGCCTCCAGTAGGACCATGAATCAAAATAAAGTTACAATAATAAGTTTCATAACCATGACTTCCGAAGTAAGGGAGGCTCACAAGCTGTAAAGTTCTGGAAAGTCAATCTACTACTTAACGGGACCTAAGGACTGTGTCTCAGAATCCTAAAATATGGGGGTCAATAAAAATATACTGGTACGCAGAGCAATATAAAATAATGTACTTTTATGTATAACATAAGTGAGAGAAGTTTATAAAATGTTATGCATCAAATAACTTAACACATTGGAAGTTTTCAAATGATGTTAAAACAATTTTGTTAATGAAATTTCCATTCTTTGTATTACCTCTGAACTAGGTGGTACACCCTACATTTCTGAAAGTATCCCATGGGATATATGGGATCTGCCACTGACTTGGTGGCCAAGTCCCCAACTTGAGTTTGCCGCAAGAGTTGGAGTTTCTGATTCTGATCATGATATGCCACAGGGCACTAGGCCAGAGTATAATAATATACTCGTATCGGCAAAACACAATTTTGGGTAATGAATCGAGTGACCGATGCCTACTTCAGATAACCACCTAATTTTCTTAGTGCCCATTTTTATCCTATTCTAAACATGCATCTTTCTGAATTCAAAATCTGAAATGAAATTTGTATTCTGTTTTGACTTTTACCATGGCCTTATCTGATTTGATCTCGTCATACCAAGCCCTGCAAGTCATGTTTCTGAGCCATCAAATATCATATATTAGACTCTTATTCCAAAACATAAAGTTTGGACCACTATACTTCAAACAATTCAAGAAGACGAAGACATCAAAACATTTATCAAGTTATGGAAAGATCACTCTTTTCAGTATTTCAACAAACATGTGGTAGTCATAAAATTTGTTACAAAACATGCAATCTTCTTAGTAAACACCTTAAAACCAAGTAAAAACCCTTCTCTTCAATTCAAATCCATAATCAAGTCATAAACAAAAAAATCAAGACATTTGTATCATGCTTCTAACAATGCATTTCGAATAAATCATTACTTACGAAAACAAGAAACTTATAAACAAGAGAGGGATTTCTAATAATTCATGCTCTCATTTCATCATTCAAACTCATCAAACACATACATATATATACTTATACATGATTATAAATCAAATTTGGGGGAAACCCCTCAAGACCAAAACAATAATATCATTAAAGAATTCATAAAGAAAAATTGTAACATAAATTCAAAAAACCCTTAAAAAATTCATGATTTCACAATGTTTAAATGCTGCTGAAATAATTTTCTTATGCCCATGGAGTTTAGGAAAACCCCACACACCTTAATTGTGAAGAATTAGGAAGAAATTTTGAAAAGATTGGACCTTTAAGCTTTATTGCTCAAATCATAGTCATTTTCTCCTCTTGTGTTCTTGAAAGATGAATTAGGGATCTTGAGAGAGTTAAAACGTTACTAAGAGACTTAATTTCATTTAAGGATGATTAGGGATGGAATTTGGGTGAGGGAATATGAGAAAAGTTCCCTAGAACTCTCAGGAATTGAAGTAACGCATAAACCACTTTAGATTTACGTCAGGTTTCATGTCGGGGCGCAGCCGACGCAACGCGTCGAGATCGCATCGGCTTACTGCCTCACACGGAAAATGCCATAACTTTTTGCTTGGTTATCAGATTTTGGCGAAATTGGTATCGTTGGAAAGCTAATTCAATCATCTATAATTTGGTGGGTCTTGATCTGAAAAATTATGTGTATCTAAAGTTATTAATATTCAAAGTAAACCCTGAAGAAACAAATATCAAATTTGGATGAATGAATGACCCTTAGCTCAACTTTACTCCAACTGATTTTTATGAACACTTTACACCTCATAATCACTTCATACACTAGGAGGAGGATCATGGAACATGAATTTAAATATAAACCATGGCATTAGATCTTATGCACGTGGAAATGGCGGTTCTCTTTCTAGCTCAAAAATGCGAGGTGTTACATTATCTCCCCCTTGGTATCATTCGTCCCTGAATGATGGGTAGGGACTTGTTGAAGTTATAGACGTATAGAATAAATAACGAGACCTCGCATTGAACATGTTTCTAAATAAATATGTAAAGGCATTAAACAAGCGTCATGATAACCCCTAGTGAAACGTGAAAGTATGAAACATGAGATAATGAGACTTTACACAGGGATGATCTTCCTAATGAGTTTTATGAATCGTAATCATCACAACACAAGGCAGGGTTTTATTTGATGATCATAGATTGATTTATATTGATACTAATAATGAAATAAGATTTCGCAGAAGATAGGATTATAAACATTCTCTACCTTACAAAGTACCATAAAATGGACTTAAACTTAGAGGCACTAATCATCTACACCCCAAACAATGAATAGAAAACTTCACACTCGCCAACCTACACTTCTCCAATCCCACATCTAGCCGCAAGAATTAGATTCCCACTACTTAGTACTACTATGTTGAAGCCTAACTCGGAGTTAAAAGGTGATAACTGAAATTATAGGACCCTGTACTTTACATCCCATTAAGAATATTGCCTTATCTTAACACCATCGTTAAACGCTCTCAGGTTTTAATCCAAGGAATACTAACCACATAGTACATGGGTCGAGTTTTCATCAATCACCACATTCAAACCTATCATTACTACTCCCACTTCATGGATTCCCCCACTAAGACCAGCAATTTCAATCACATTCAAAAAGATTTTCTCTATATATCTTATTCCTAACTATTCCTCATAGTAAAAATCCACCCCCTTCTTAACTATTTCACACAACAAAAGTTCATCTCCTTCCTTTCCCTTTCACCTATAACCTTAGCTCGAGAAATCACATAAAAATTTTCATCTTCAAGAACATCTACACTCCTACTTACCACATTACTACGCTTCTACATCCATAATCGCACTAACATATGGAGGGTCATCAAGGGACCTGAGCACGATCGTCATGAATGGGAGAAACACTACTCAATTATAACCCATACCTGTTGACCTACATCAAGGTGGGACATAAGGTTAAGATATGATACCATCATGACTATATCAAGTATCTAGATCATAAGTAGAGAGACGTTCGGAACAAACACAATACATTATGAATTCTTAGGATAGAGCATAGTGAGGAAGCATTGGTGCACATATCAAGATAAAATGAGAGGAAGAGATTGAATTACCCTTTTGAACCCAGAAATTAGTAAGATGAATTGGGTACCCAATGTGTTAAGCGATGTGACACATCGGTCCCTACCGATACAATTCCTAGTATGACGTATCGATATCGCATTGGGCCACTATTTTGATCATCTAAACATGCCTCAAACGTTGTTTGAAAAATCTAAAACATTCCTAAGACACCTCCTTTACACCCCTGATCATGAATCAAATCTAACATATACATCTCGAGGTTGGGAATATAAATTAGAAAATTATAGAAGTTAATAGCTAAAAAATATGACTAAGCCTTTTAACAATTTAAGAAATTTTTAAGTTGTCATATCTCCATACATGCAACCCAAAGTGGTGTTGAGTCGAGAATGCTACGTGGTGTTACATTACAAATAAGACAAAGATTATCGCTTGAAGTGATTGCTCCTCATTTACTAAACTGAGATTTGCCATGAGTTTGCATAAACTTTATCACTTTGGCTAAATCCGACATAGGATGAATTGGTGACATATAGAAACATATTTTCTTATGACCAAACATGTTGAGAGACGTAGATTTTCATGGATCACGAACAACATAACATATGGTTTAAATACATGAAAGACTGGATTACATAAAGACATAATTGCTACTAGTTTGGAGGTCAGATCATAAACATAAGTCCATAGAGAACTCGAACCATAGGCATAGGCATGACTTGAACACGTGACGTAGGACATTAGTAGAATAATCTCTAAAATGGAAGTAGGAGGAGTATGCTTAAGTAGGAATAGATTTATCATGACACCTCCCCGCTACTTGCCGCATTGAGAAAAAGAAAAAATAATTGGGAACTTACTTAATTCTCTTCTCTCCCTTAGATCAAAGTCACAATCCTAAACCTACGGACATATCCCTTTATCAAATCTATAGCCACAACTCTCAACATAAAAGAGACATCACCAAATACTTAAACTCTAAACTCTCCCTGAAGAACTATACCCGGGAGGCCTTGCTTTTCTGTAAATGGTACTTTTAAATTTTGCTAGCCTCTATAGCCATCACTCTACAATTCCCACTCTCCTGAGTGCACACATTCACATTTCTTATCACAAAAGGGGTATCAGTATACACATGAACACAAACTTCTCTCATTAATTTATAATACCAAGACACTAAACTTTTTCTAGGACATCCCCTTTCAGGGACACTAATCGTAATATCTTCTAACTCCCAAAGTCACCAACTTACAACTAATATTTTCATAGGCATAGACACCCACTCTTCTAAACACTTAACACTCCATCTTTAATTCCTTAGAATACTATCATTACACCTCTAATCACATAACCTATAACTTAACAAAATTCGTAAAACAATACTAAAGACTCATGTTACCTACCTACTTTTCCTGAATTCAACTTTAATGAACACTATACAACAACTCCCTAGACTTTTTTGTACTACAAAATACAAAAACACAAGTTTGGTACAAATGACACTTATACCATATAACCTTATCTAACAATATGCTATCCTAGGTTCAACTTATCTTTATGTGACTATCATTCTTATTATCTTAATGACTCAATCACAATTCATCATTTTTTAACACTAGTCCTCAAGCATATACATCACCATTTATGCACTCTTTTTTCATAAATTTCCAACCTAGGCCATTTCACACATCACCTCAAGCCTACTAAGTAATTCCCATAAAATATGCATCATTAACCTCGAGCTACTATTCTCGCAACTACACTCCACACCTAAAGTTCAAGTCTATTGTCTATACTTAATTATATATCACCGATAAAGCATGCCACATACTACACTAGTCCATCAAATTGGAAAATTACCCAAATACTTCACTTCACTTAGATACTACCTATAATCATAGCCCTACAATAACCTTACTATTACAACTCAAAATCCACTCCATACCTTCTCACATGAAGTACTAGTTTACTACTGCTAAAGAAAAGACCATCAAAGGGGTAAAGTCACATCATAGGATTAGTCGATCTTAATCTGATAATATAACCCATTTCAATCTTATCAACATATTCTAATTTCTCACATCATACATACTTACCTAATGATAAATCACAATGATCTTCAAAATCCAATGAACACTAATGAGTCTCTACCTACAACTTATTAACTAATCTACCCCTTTCCATTCTCAATCTATAACTAATTTCTATAACTACCATAACTATTCACTCTAGGCTCCTTCCTTAGTTTGAATAGATAATAATCATAGCTAGTCACTTCTTTCACAAACTACCATACAATCTACAAATATTGCTACCGTATTAGTCTATCACTACCCAATGGCAAATCACTCCTCAATTCATAAATATACAACTAAATCTATTTATTTGCACAAAAGTCACCCTCACTCTGACTTCTAACTTTATGACTTTATATCACCAACTTCTTGGCTAATCTCACTACCCATAGGTCATGATAATTTAATATACACTAGTACTTGGGTGGAAATACAGTTCCAATATTTTCCTACACATCATTAACCTTATGGAAGATATCTGCAATAAGAATTTTGAAAAGGGTCTGAATAGACTTTGTACCTCAGGTTGAAAGGCACGATTTCATCAGAATAAAGGCATACACTCAAATCAATGCACCTTGAAGCACTAATGGACTCCTCTCAAGTTCTCATGCTATCTCATAACTTTATGGATAACTCAATCAGAGAGAACCACATTGTTAGGGGAGCTAGACTCTTAGACTTGTATCGCCTCGACAGTGATGCATGGCCCATGAAATTAGAACAAGGAATAAATTTGTATAACTTTCTTATGGACGACTCTATAAGATGAACTAGAGTATGAAAGAATGGTAAACAACTCCTAAATTCCTGATAGCCTCCTGATTATAAGTGTGGTGCACAATACACCCATAAACTAGCCTCTACTAGACACAATTTTATAGATACCATAGGACCATGAACTGTTCTCTTATACCAAGTTTGATATGACCCAAACCAGGGTCCTGGCCATGATGGACATCCCAAACCATGAAGGCCTGAGAGCCCTTCTCTATCTGGCAATCATATCGCCATTCATATACAAAGAGAAAATGTGAAAATATAAAATAATATAGAATCATGGTCAATATCTTAATTTAATTGAACAATCTGGAATGGAAACCATATACTTCTAATAACGTCTAATATCAGATAGTGAAATCTTTAACAGCTGAAAATGACATTCGTCTGAAATCTAGGACAAGGCCCTCAATTGGACTATGAATCAAAATAAAGTAACAATAACAAGTTTCATAACCAGGACATCCAAAGTAAGGGAGGCTCACCAGCTGCAAACTTCTGATAAATCAATCTACTGCTTCACGGGACACCAGGACTGTGTCTTAAAATCCTAAAATATAGGTAGTCAATACGGATGTACTGGTACACAAAACAATCCATAATAATGTACTTTTATATATTAAATAAGTGAGAGCAATTTATAAAATGTTATGTATGAAATAACTTAAAACACATGGGCAGTTTTCAAATGATCTTAAAATAATTCTATTCATAAAATTTCCATTCTTTGTATTACTTCTAAACTAGGTGGTACACCCTACATTTCTAAAAGTATCCCACGAGTTATATGGAATCCGCCCTTGATGCGGTGGCCAAGCTCCCGACCGGAGTTTGTCGCAAGAGTTGGAGTTTTTGATTCTGATTCTGATATGCCATAGGGTACTAGGCCAGCATATAATAATAATATACCCATATCAATAAAAGACATTTTTGGCTAATGAATCAGGTGACCCATGCCTACTTTGGATAACCAGCTATTTCTCTTAGTGCCCATTTTTATCCTGTTCTAAACATACATCTTTCTGAATTCAAAATCTGAAATATGAAATAAAAATTGTATTATGTTCTGACTTTTACCATGGTCTTATCTGATTTGGTCTCATCATACCAAGACTTGCAAGTCATGTTTTTGAGCCATAAAATATCATATCACAGACTCTTCTTCAAAAATATAAAGTTTGGACCACCATACTTCTAACAATTTAAGAAGATGTAGACTTTAAAACATTTATCAACTTATGCAAAGATCATTCTTTTAAGCATTTCAACAAACATGTTGTAGTCATGACATTTGTGACAAAACATGCAATCTTCTTAGTAAATATCTTTAACCTTTAACACCAAATAAAAACCCCTCTCTTGAATTAAAATCTATAATCCAGTCATAAATAAAAAAATCAAGACACTTGTATCATGCTTCTAACAATGCATTTTGAATAAATCATAACTTATGAAAACAAGAAACTTGTAAACAAGAAAGGGATTTCTAATAGTTTATGCTCTAATTTCATTATTCAAACTCATCAAAGACATGCATATATATACTTATACATGATTATAAATCAAATTTGCAGGAGAGGCCTCAAGACCAAAACAATAATATCATTAAAGAATTCATAAAGTAAAATTAAAACATAAATTCCAAAACCCCTTCATAAACTTATGATTTCCCAATGTTTAAATGTTGTTGAAATAATTTTCTTATGCCCATGCAGTTTAGGAAAACCCCACATACCTTAATTGCGAAGAATTAAGAAGAAATTCAAAAAAGATTGGACCTTTAAGCTTGATTGCCGAAACCTAGTTCTTTTCTCCTCTTGCATTCTTGAAAGATGAATAAGGGATCTTGAGAGAGTTAAAATGTTACTTCGAGGCTTAATTTCATTTAAGGATAATTAGGGATGGAATTTGCATGAGAGAATATGACTAAAGGGCCTATAGAACCTTTAGGAATTGAAGTAACGTGTAAAACCACTTTAGATTTGTGTTAGTTTCATGTCGGGGCGTAGTCGACGCGATGTGTCAAGATTGCATCGACTTACTTTCTCAAACAAAAAATGCCATAACTTTTTGCTCAGTTATCGAATTTCGGTAAAATTCATATCGTTGGAAAGCTAATTCAATTATTTACAATCTGATGGGTCTTGAGCTAAAAAGTTCTATGTGTATCTAAAGTTATACATGTTCAAAGTAGACCCTTGAAGAATCAAATATCAAACTTTGGATGAATGAATGACTCTTAGCTCAACTTTTCTCCAAGTGATTTTGTATGAATACTTTTTACCTCATAACCAGTTAATACACTAAGAGGTGGATCATGACATATTAATTTAAATATAAACCATCAAATTAGAGCTTACACATATGGAAATGATGGTTTTCACTCTAGCTCAAAAAGTTGGGGTGTTATTAAAATATAAGTGTGGGACCCATATTTGATCAAAATGACCTTGGATGGAAAATTTGATATGTGAGCTGATGCTAACACATTTGAGGCTTTTAACTAAGAATAATTGCAAATTCTTAAGCAAATTTTGTCGTTTTTGATTGTTTTATCTTTGATTTTATAGTAGAAGCTAAGATGCTAAAGAACCAATAAGGATGGAAGGAAAAAAGTTGAAATCTGAAGCGAAAAGAAGAGAAGTATGCTGACGACATTCCTGATAAGTCATCAGCCCTGTGATAGGCAATCAACTTTATCGTTAGCCTTACATAGAGAATGTACCTGAGTTGAGAGTTGTGATGAAATTTTGTGATAAGCCGTCAAGGAGCTAATAGGTCATCAAAATTGGCGTCAGCCTAAGGAAGAACATAAGAGCTGAGGTACAGACGTGACGATATTCGTTATAAATCATCAAGGAGCTGATAGGTCATCAAAACCGTCGTCAGCCTAAGGCAACGAATACCAAAAGAAAAGAGGAGCTGACGACATTTGTGATAAGTCATCAGCCTTCTGATAGGGCATTACAGATGGTGTCACCTGTCCGACAAATTGTTGAACTTTATTATTTTGTTTCCATAATTAAGGTGAACTATTTAAAGAATTGCTTAGGGTTTTCTTAAGGGTTTCGAACCTGAGTTTTGAGACACATGTTTTTGTTATTTTCTCTCTCTAAATTTTTGTCTTGAAAAAACAATTACTTTGAAGAGATTTTAATCATTACTTTGGGATTCCTATTGTGATCTAATCTGAGAATCACTAGTTATTATTCATCTTGTGGTAAGTTTATCTTTCAAATTATGAATTCATCTAGATGGTACGATCATTACATCATGAGTGGTTAAACCCCTTTAGCCTGAATTATGGGATCTCAGGTTAAGTCTTGATAAGGTGCTAAGTGTTCAAGATTCAAAAGGTAATAGGACTCATTGATAATTTTGAGGTTTTAATTATCATCTATTGGTTTCAAATGATAGATAACACCTGCTTTGATTTGATTGAGAAAGAAATCAAATATAGAAGGAAGTGAATTATCAATAGGGACTTGGAAACACTAAACTTTCGTTTAATAATCAATGTTGTAACAAGGTTGATTAACTTGTGGTGAAGTATGGTTGATAAGTATAAATTCCCTAAGTTCGAGAGGATTAGGAAATTAAATGCTTAAGTAGGTCGAGAGACATTTAGGCATAACTTCGGTAAAGATAACCTGTTGTCCTACCTACTGTGAGAATCTTGAACCACTATTAGCATCTGTTAAGTACCAAACCCCTAGTAAAAATAATTCTTGCTTTTCCTTAAACTCATGATTACAAACACAAAAGATAAAGTGGCCAATAATTATTTGTTAAACTCAAAACCCCCCATTTCAGGAAACATCTAACTATCCGTTGATTAACTCGCAAACGACTTAAGTTCACACCATATTCCCACTGGGATTCGACCCCAACCTAGTTGGTTTATATTTTGACAATGATCGCTTACATTCTCATTAGAGAGGTGTAGTTTGAGCATTATCAAAAATAGTGCCGTTATGGGGGAATAAGATTGTAAACTGAACTTTGTGTGCGCTAATTGACTGTTAGTCAAGTTTCCTAGGTTTACGTTAATTTGTTGTTTTTGTTATAGAAGGATCTTTCTAGTGTATGCGAAGAACCATAAGTTCCAAAGAACCATTGTTACCACTTAATCCGGAACTACAACAAATTGGCAGAATGGCAGACCAGCAAGTGGCTGACAGATTGGCAGCCTTAGCTAGAGATTAGGTGAATATGCAGAATATACGTCAAAAAACACGACATCCAAATCTCAAGGATAAAGATTTGGGTGATGAGGAATTTTGAGAAAGGCAAAAAAACCAGCCGATCTAGTATGACCTCAATGATGATGATAATAGAATGGATGGAGGAGGTGCAACGGGTGAAATAATTCCTCCACCGTTGGAACCTGGGCCAAAATTCAACATTACGAGTACTATGATTCAACTCCTCAATCTGAAGGGGTTGTTTGGTGGCCTTCTTAGGGATGAACCAAACTTGCATCTGGTGAATTTTGTCACCATCTATAAATCTTTTGATAACCCAGGAGTGGGCCAGAATACTATCCGGTTGAGATTTTTTCCGTTGTCTCTGTCTCGGGAGGCAATATTATGGCTTAATGAGCTGACACCCGATTCTATAATGAACTGGAGGAAGTTGAAAGAAGCTTTCCTAGAAAGGTTTTTTCCACCTTCTAGGGGGGTACAGTTGAGGGATGAGATCAATAACTTTAGGCAGCTCCCGACTGAAGTCTTCCACGAAACTTGGGAGAGATTCAAGAAGAAGTTGACACAGTGTCCGAACCATAATATGACAAACCTACACTTGATGGAGACTTTGTATAGGGCTCTTAACTCTATTACAAAGCCAGTTGTAGATGGTGCTGCTGGTGTTTTGTTTGTTGATATTACATTCCCAGAGGCTTCAGAAATACTAGAGAGAATGACCAAACAGAGTCAGGCATGACATACCAGAGACTCTGTGGTAGCGAGCCCTACTGTTTCTGGGGGTATGACTGTGGAACAACGTAGACATGATGAGGAGCATGAACAAGGCATGGCTCACCTAAAAATGCAGATGAATTTACTAACCAATCACTTGCTATTAGGAAAGACTGAGAAGGTGAAAGTTATGGGGTCTCAAGATAGAGTGGATGCTGAGGTAGAAGAAGAGGTAAACTATGTTAATAATCAGATGGTTTCTAAGTCAATGGCCAAGGGAATAAAGGTCGAAATTATTATGATAAGCCTGGTTATAAAGATAGGGAGCAGGGAAATTAGAGGAACAACAATGATAGGAGCGGGCTCTATGTCCCTCCTAGAAATCATGAGGCTGCTACAATAAGTTCTGAAAAGATGTCCATAGATGACATGATGGCTAAGTTGCTAAAGGGAGTGGAGGCTACCAACTCTAGTGTGACTGCCATGAAGACTGATCTATCATCTATTAGTCAGTTGGTAAACACGCACTTCACCATAATTAAATAATTAGAGCAGTAAATGAGCCAACTATCTGCAATATTTAACCAGAAGAAGATGTAATGCCCTGAAAAATGGGTCCCAGAGCTTCACATGGTGCTCAAGTCTACGAGTAGTCCCAAGCTAACCCTTTGAGCCATTTTTATTCAGTTCCACACAAATCAACGGGTTTTTCATAAATAACCCTCAAATATCAACAGAGTAATCATCATCCAAGAATAAAAGAATTTCAGAAAGATAACAAAATATGACTTATTAGTCAACTCCCAACATCTATACTAATCTGACAAGCCTCTAAGAAAATCAATAAAACCAGCGAGCCATTGAGACCTGCCCCAACTGACTCATACTCAGTTATTAATGTAAATAATTTTGTGAAACCAATATCAGACATCACATCCTCGAAACATGAGGACTCACCACAATAGAGGATATAGAACAGCGTGCTCGAAGAATTACTGTCGAACCTAGAACTAAGCACCTGAACCTACATTCTGAGAAAATATAGCCCACATTCGAAGATGTGGGTCAGGAACCAAGTATATGGGGGTGTATACAGTTGTATAAACATCATCATCATAAATATTTATAAGAAATATGCAGGATGTATGAAAGAATCACATAGCTCAAAGAAAATCATCATAATCATGAGAGGATGAAATAAGTACAATAACACATGTGAGTCATCATATAATTTGTCAATCACTTTCAGTTCATCAAGAATATCAATTCTCATAATGTAAATATCATTTAAATCTTTCGAAAGAATAACTTTCACAATTCCACTTTCAAATCACTTCACCATTCACCATAGACACAAGGAAACACACACACACTGTG